>NC_085987.1:25402025-25711530 GCF_910591565.1 Cydia splendana
CGACAGGAACTCGTCTAGGTCCACGTACTGGAAAACCACAGAGCGGACACGTCACGCAACGTGCCACGAGTGGCGCGGCGCGCACGTATTGACGCACAGCATAACACTCGCAATGGTATACCTATTTATATTTTACAATAACGGAATTATAATTATATAAGTACAGTCGCTGTACGCAATTCGCCAGCAGTATTTAACCCTAAATACTTAGGCTACATTACTTAAAATTATAAAGGTAAACACGGGGGATGGGTGCAAAAGGTGAAGCGTGAGGCGGAAAGGCGGGGAGGGTCAGAGCGGGAAGCTTCTCTATTACCTAGTGCGAGCGGCAGCGACCAGGAAGCTGGTGAGAGACGCACACAACACGCAACACGCAATAGGTAATAAAGTTACGATTACTGACTTCCTGTACCTTGAGATCGGGATCATAGGGCAGCGTCTTGTCCCATAAGTTCGGCCCCAGGAAGGCGGCCTGCGCCTCCCATAATTCGTTGTCATCTTTCTTGTCTTCGAGCGTGTCTTTATTGTTCACCGACTTGCCTGTAACAAACAAGACGTAGGCCGGTCACTGATGAGCCCGCGTCGCAACCCTCCGTCCGTACCGCCCTCGCAACTGAAGCTAGGCAACGACCTGGCCGGCTCCAATACGACCCGACTGCGCCGTTATCATGGCCCAAATTACCATAATCGACTATTTCATTCATGGTAGTTTTACAATAGTCTTAAATTCGTTTAATAACGTGTATATACTCTAATGTGGCGGTAAAGATAGAGCGATCGACGCCGGCATAGGTTGTTAACTAGCATTTTTAACTACTGGACGAATATAGAGTCAGTATAAAAAAAATACAAACATTACAGACAAAACATATTATATTTAACAACAGGACATTGGATCTTATTAACAATGGAAATAATAATCGCAGTGCACCAAATGCGAGCAAAATATTAAAAAAACAATCGCACCAGCCAAAATCTTTGTAAAGCACATTTTATATTTCAACATATAACATTAGAAGACTACTTATTCTTAAAATGCTAGTAAATCTAAAAATCATCAAATGTGCAATTTGTTAGTAAATAAACCAACAGGTACTGAAGTCTTAAGTGTAGTATAAGCAGCATATGAACGCCTATATTTTTCTATGATAAGTTAAGTTTTTCGGATAAAGAACAAAAAGTAGATACGTAAATCTTGATCGCCTGTACTACGCTGATCTTCACAAAAAATAGCTTGATTGGCTTTAAGTCGCGGTCGAGACGGCATCGCGTCGCTGCCTCGTATCACACTACACATGACAGCATCACACTACATCCAGTTGGCTTCCGTAAAAAAGATTACAATGAAATATATATATATGTATGTATATACTGTCTACTCTCTACATCGTCAATACTTGTAGAAATAAAATGCAAATGTAATGACATCATTACTTCTGTGGATACGATTGTTCTTCAAAATGTATTTATAACATCGTGTCGGCACGCCAATCATGTCTTTATTAGACTATTCGCAATTCGAGCTAAACCTAGCGCATAGATACCTATAATATGTAACCAATTAAGTTTGCCAGATATGGATCAGGCGAAAGGCTGATTGGATTTCGTTCAAGTTGGAACAATAGATCGAAGAGGAAGAAACAAACAGTAACACGTGTACGGGAATGTAACGGAGAGGGCTGTTGAGGGTGGTGGTCACATGGCGGGGCACGTGCTGGGCAGGCTGCGGAGCGCGGCGCTGCGACGGGCGCGGCGCGGGGCGCGGGCGGCTCCAACACGTGACAACTCACGCGCGGCGGACACCTCGCACCTCGCCCGTACTTCATTCGATCCTATCCTACCTAACATCCACTAATTGCAAACGTCTGTACCTTCACGTGTGCCAAAGGGCGTGTGATTATGCACAGAAATAAACACCCATGAAACTTCAACTTCATCAAAGAAAATCGGAATAATAACTTTTGGTACCGTGAGCGCAGAAAACGTTTAAAATTGTTTGTCCGTTTACTATAAAATACTGAACATCTACTAACGTTTAGGTACTATCAAATTAGATACATTCTAAATATTATTTTTAGTTTCAAAGAGTATTTTAGGAATATTATCTTTCCCTCGGCGTGCAAATGCTAAATAGTTGCCGTCATAAAATGATAGTGTTACGAGCACGTCATAAAATGATAGGGTCAATAGTTAGTAGAGTACCGCAACATACGAGACGGATGCAAAGGTGACTCGGGCGGCGTGTGCGCAGGCCGCGGGCGCGTAGCGGCCCAAGGCGAGCCGCCGCATTAACATAGCGTGTCGTCTCTGCCTACAAATCAGTAATCACACAACTTTTTTTATTTTTGCCGGCACGCGTCAACATTGCTAAAATAAAGTACCTATACAATCATTATATATGTAGTGGCTAACGATACTAAGCCCAAAAGACCCTTACCGTACACATCATTATTACCTACTGATAACTCAGATAAGAATTGAAAGATATTAAATATGCAGTCAAGATTTTTGTGGCCAGTGTATTATGAATTATAGGTTTCCATATACATACGGTATTTATTATTTATTTTTAGTATTTATTTGTATAGAGGTCAAAGAGTTCTGGGTGGGATGTATAATTGTATAACATTGCCAGAAGTTTCTGTCCGGGAAAACAAGGGTAAGACAAGGCAAAGGCAAAGGCAACCAAATTTGAAAAATTATAACGTTATTCATGTTCTTCACCTGCAGTTTTTGTTTCCGCAATAAAGCGCTTTAATGTTTATAATTACAGCTTATAAAACAAAGCCCCCGCCGCTTCTGTCTATAAGTTCGCGATAAACTCAAAAACTGCAGAACGGATTTTCATGCGGTTTTCACCTATCAATAGAGTGATTCTTGAAGAAAGTTTAGATGTGTAATAATTAAAATGTCAAGTTTTTGTATAAATTAGTTAACATATGACGATGATTGCTAATAGCGGATGGTGCTGGGCCTAAAATACGGCGTTGCGTGAACAAGAGATTTCCTTTGGCAGGATTGCTCCTTAGGACCCAAGGATAGATTTAAGAAGTGGAGCCACCGAGATTTTTGATGTAAATTTTTAAGGGGGGGGGGGGGGGGGGGGGGGGCTCTCAACTTGATCTTGATATCTATATCATTTAAGCTACTAGGCCAAGTTTGGTATCGTTTTCGTATAAATCGGGGATGCCGAATTCATTTCTGATATCATAATGACACCATTTCGAAGTAAAAACACATAAAATATGAAAAAAATACTTTTTTTTAAATTCCTCTTCACGCTTAAACCGCTAAACCAATGTAGTTAAAATTTGGTACAGAGATAGTTTGAGTTCCATGGAATAACATAGCCTACTATAAATCTCAAAAATCATCCTTTAAGGGTGTGAAAAGGGAGGTGGAAATTTGTATGGGCATTCAATAACCGCTGAACCGATTTAGATAAAATTTAGTATAGAGATATTTTGAGTCCCGGGGAAGAACATAGGATAGTTTTTATTCAAAAAAAATCTCTTAAAAGTGATAAGGAAGGTGTAAGATTGTATGGGGAATCAATAACGCCTGAACCGATTTAGATGAAATCTATGTCTACATCTTTGATTTACTTGAAAATGATACTAACCTTGATATAGAACCTAAACTTAAACAATTATTAACATCAGACGTCGCCGACGCTTAAAACCCCCCACCCCCCACCTGCATCAAAAATCTGGGTGGCTCCACTTCTTAAATCCATCCTTGGGTCCTAAGGACCAATCCTGCCAAAGGAAATCTCTTGTTCATGCAACGCCGTGGTTGACCGTTTTATGCTCTGAACACACTCAACTATAATGATGTCGGAGAAAATCACCCTGTCAGCTTTAAGGATGACTCACGTTAGACCGGGCCGAGTCCGGGCCGGAGCTTACTTTTCTATGACATGACAGGCGATCATGTGATGCTTTCCATAGAAAACGGTGCGCCGGAAGCTCCGGCCCGGACACGGCGCGGTCTAACGTGAGTCATCCTTTAATCGTACACGCTGCCTAATCCGTTTGAGGTATAACAACACAATGTAAGAAGGGATTACTTCTCTTATACTGGGCTTCAAAAAAGTCGGCTAGTATATGCCTATCTTTTAAGGATAACTTATATACCTACCCATTCGTAACTTCTAAAAAAACATCACATGTAATGTGGTATTTGCAAAGATATAATCTTTAACTAATTAAATACTTTAGTTAAGTACTTTGAGAATTTCATACAGATCACATACACCATCATATCCTTAACACCATACAATTTAAATGAATATCTTAGGGGTTCTCAATTCGTAGGCAAAAGGTTAAGAAAAAACTAATCTAATAATTAAGGAAATTATGAAATTCAAAGAAAGAACAAAGGAATGAAAAAAGGTGTATGTGTGTGTGTGTGTGTGCGCGTGTGTGTGTGTGTTTGTGTGCGAGTGTGTGTAAGGCTACAGAGATGGTTATATTATAAACTATGTAAGTGTAGACAACTAACTAAGCTACATACCTATTGACACATTTTCCTCAGCAACCATTGGGTATCCTAGTCGTATAAAACCTATTTAATTAAGGCTTACGTTGATAATGATAACCTGTAAAATTTTATAATAATTTCCCTGCTGGGAACCATTAACTGCGGCAGATTTCGTTTTGCGTCGAATATCATATCCATGTGTCTGCTCCTAACATAAACAATGAAGTTTGTATTGATATGTCAACAGAAACTAGTGACACAATAACGATCGTGGGAGTCGCTAGACACGCGATCGCGCGGCGTGCGCGCGAGTTTCCTCGAGAAAAACCGCGCCGGCTGAGCGGACCGGCGGAGGGGAGCGCGGAAACGGGAAGTGTAAGCTAACCCACTTGTCGGAGTTACGTGCGCCCGCGCCCGGCCCGGCACGCTCCACTCGTGCGCACAATGCGCCACACACCCCTCTCTCTTGTTGCACAATACGACTCTAACGCTGCACTCGCTTCACTGCCTTTGACAATAATAGACCTCTACTGCGCTTAATAACAATGTTAGCTCATCATGAAATAACCATTTGAGTCATTATGGCTTCAACAATCTATAAAGAGTTCGAGAGGTTTTACCTATACTTAATCTTATACCTTTAAACGAGCAATTCTTGTATATATATATATATATAATTATATATATATAGGATATATTTATATATTTCGGGGATCTCGGAAACGGCTAAAAGGATTTCGTTGAAATTTGCTATATGGGGGTTTTCGGGGGCGAAAAAATCGATCTAGCTGGGTCTTATCTCTGGGAAAACGCGCATTTTTGAGTTTTCATGTTTTCAGAGCAACGCTCATTCATAAACATAATAACTACACTGCGAAATCTCTACAAAATAAATCTAAGTATTTAGTTGACAATAACGATTTCGCGGCTATTTACTTTTGTCAGTCAAAACTCTCACTTTAGTCGCCAGTTTGGTGAAAGTCTCAAGGTGTCATCCATTTGAAAATGCTGACATCACTACCTACCCAAAACATAAAAGTAACTATATATACAAATGTTTTTATAAATATGCCTGAACTAACCTGTCCCATTTATTAAAATAATACATTGTTCTATTTTATAGGGTTTAAGTAATTGGTATACCTACCTATGTATTGAGCATATAATTTGTAATGAAACAGGTAGTACCTACCCATGTATTGGGCATATAATTAGTTAAGTATATCTAAATATTGCACGACCTTCCGGTTTGAAATTTGAGTGGCAGAGAAAGTGTTGCTAGAACAGTTAACAAGCATGCACCGCGCTCCACGGGGCCCCCGCCTGATGACGACGGTGACGTCAGCACTCTCACTTTCCTGAGACGCAGCGGTAGAAAGTGACGTGGCGACCTCCCTAATATCTACGTTGCGCATTAATCATCATGCTAGATAATCATTACAATTTAATCAAAATACTTTTCGTTAAAATATTTACTAAGCGCAGCTTTCTGTCTACAAGTATAACATTTTTACACACGATTCGAAAATAATAAAAAATTGCCCGCTGACTTCTGATACATGACATGTGGCCCCCCAGAAATTCAATTGCAAAATAAGTAGGTAACGAGCGTAAATATTTATTTATGTACATATGTATATAATATAACAAATCACATTGATATAATTCTTATATTTCATTTGTACCTACGAGTAAAATTCATTTGACAAGAACACAGACGAATGATGGAACCGTCATAGTGATTTCTTATATGCCATTTTAGCTGCATCTTCAGAATTAAATCTTAAACTCTGTACTGTTGAGTATTTATCCGCGAGGGGGCGATGAGGCGACGGCGACGCGTCGGTGGCTGCGGTAGCTTTGTATCACGATCGGAATGCTGCACTGCGCAGGTGGAAAGCTGTTGCGTAACCGTCTCACTTCCTACTCGGGAAATATAGGTGAGGAGTGCGAGGGAAGCGGGGTGCGCGTTGGGGGGAGCGGGAAGTAGCCGTTGCTCTTGCGCAACGGAGAAAGCAAGCGTTTTCCGGCGGCGCGCGATCATTTTCGTAAACGTGTGAATTGAGCGAAAGTGAACGAGAAAGTAGAAGCCTCCGCGCGCGTCGCGGCTCAACCGTTAGTGGGCTGGCGTTACATTACCTACGTTACGGGTTTGACCGTATCAAAAAATAATTTGCTTGAATAATTTATAAATCCATAATACTGGCGCGGTGCCTTTATTACGTAGATTACTAAAGAATAGATCAAATTTATCGAAGCATGTCGGACCTATGAATTTAGCACTAAGACAATAATTACAAAACTCTTTCAAATCCTAGGAGTATATAGGGTAACGAAAAATAAATAGTTAAATGGCGATGGTCATTACAAACAGAGGCGGACATTCAATATCGAAGTAGGTGAATATTTTCGAGTTAAGCCGTCCTGGGGGCCAATTTTTGCATTTCGACCACTTGATTTCGTGTATTTCGTTCAATAATATCTCCTCTACTAGGTATTTAAATTCAACTAATAAAATTGAAAACGAGTGGTCAATACCACTAGATTCCCAATTTCTATCGCTCGTATTTCAAAACTTAGCATTTCGCCGTTTTACAGTGACGAAATCGAGCGATAAAAATTCAAAAATCGCCCCCCTGAGCTATGTTCATGGAAGCTACAATAGTGACAACAATATCACTGGTAAAAAGCCGGATATTTAATCTGTCTCTACAAACACGTCGATTTAAAAAAGTATTTGATTTAAATTGCTGCCGTGCTAATGCTCTCTAGCGAGTGTAGAACACCGACACGGGAATGCGCCTTTCGTCTCTTATCGTATTTAGTTACGTTTATAAAATATCGGCCGATTATAATTTCTATTCGTAATCAGACAAACGTCCTCCTAGCGAGTTCCGCACACAGTAAACCAGTATTTTGTTGGGCGTGCATATTTGTTCAGCTCCGCCGGTTGAGGCATCACGGACTCCAAAAAGCGTTTGACTTGTTGTCGATGTATTTGAATAAGAAATACCTAATAAGTGTGCAAAATTACATCACAACTGTGTTGCTAAAATCAATACCCTAATAGGAATCATTTTCATTGCTGAAAACCTAAGTACTTATGTACATAGTAGGAACTTATGTACGCTTCGTATCTATGTGTACCTACACACCTAGTTATATTATTACATAATGTTTAAAAGTAACAAACACTGCCAACATAAGTTCATACTCACGCTATGTATAGTCATTTATAAACTACCTAATCAAGTTTTTGTTTAGAATCAACAATTAAATCAGGTACTTTTCCTCAGAAATTAAGTGGCAAAGCTAGTTTTTCTATATACATACATATATGTAAAATAGGTGAATCATTATCAAATTGCAGTGAAAAAACATTAACGATTCGGAGACTTTGGACGATTACATATTACCTTCATATTAAATAAATTTACATTTTAAGGATGAACAAATTTACGTACGTCTAAAACTAAAACAACATCCCAGTTCATAAACAGTAACGAAACGTGGCGTTGAATATTTATTTATGCCGTAAAGATTGAAAGTGGTGTCGCTATCGGAATAATGTGCACTACGTCGGTGGAAAGTAAAAGTCGGAAGGTGCTATGCGCGGCTTGAGCAGCGGGCGGCAGGGCGGGGCGGGGGCAACGCGGAAGCTTGCCGGAAGATCGCTTTTACTCTCGTTCACAGCCAGCGACTGAGAGCTCCCGCCCCGTCCAGGCCACTGTAATTCTATGCCATAAGGCCAAAAACTATTTTTGGTCAAAATACGATACCTAAATACACTGTTTCCCAAGCTGTGGCCCGTTCAAGGATTCCGCGAGCAAAGTGATATCAAAGGATAGGTGGACGAAAGGTAAAGAATACGAAAGGGGTCTGCGGAACACGAGTAAGAGGTTCGTATCTTCAAATGGTTAGAAAACGAATTAGCTTAGAAACTAACTCTTAAAGTAGGTGGCCCCGTTATAAAAATATCTAATATCCATGCGTCCATGACCCAAGTTTCAATTCAGTGAAGCTTTGAAACGAAACAATCAGTTTTAATAATAAATGAGAGCGATTTGTGTTTACCATTAAGTACTTATGACTAGCGACTAAATAGCAACCTAGACTTTCCTACGACTTCGTAGATAGTTTAATACCTAAGTACAAAGTTAGGACATCCTAAATGACCTAAATTATTAACTAAAGTCGATAGTCGTTAACTAAATAGGTACCCTAAACCCTAAAGGATGACTCACGTTAGACCGGGCCGATCAGCCGTCATAGAAAATGACATGTCGGACGCCTCGGCCCGGTCTAGCGTGATTCATCCTTAATACGAATAGACCAATTGCATTAAAAGTGTAATTTGGTGAAGTGGAACTCCTAACCATACTTATACCCGAGCGTATTTAGCTCCTCAACGACATGCGACTTCGAAATTCATATTAATAACATCATATTTTGCTGCATCTATGGTTTCATAATAAAGTATTTGTTATAATAATTTCTAATGCCAAATGAACAAGGTGTAGTAATTTGCAATGTTTGATTCAAGTCAAATCACAGAAGCAAGTATTGAACCAGTAAGCGTTGTCTGACTGACCTTATATTTGGCATCGCTAACCTAAAAACCTAGGTACGTAACCTAAGCAACTTCACTAAGTAGTTATTATAGAGCTGGCCTGAGGTAGAACACGGAAATTTGACCAAAACAACGTTATTTATGCTCGCAATGAACGATTTTGGGCTCGGGTGAATCGTCTTGGTTAGGAATTACTTATAAGTTTTACAGTAACGTACTTATAATATAACCCTCAGTTGAAACCCCTTAATACAACACTATATGTGATTTAGGTACACTTGTATTAAATTATGTTGACCTAGTTATTTTTTTCTATTTAACTTTACTTTTACTTTATTGTCTATCTATTTAATTATTTGTAACATTTAATCATTAATTTCTTGACAATGACGAGCAGAAAATGTTGGATAAGAGAGCCGGTTACAGGTAATTTTTAAACAAGTGGGATAGGTATAATGATAATGAGCGAGTAAGGGGCAGCCTTGCCAGAGTGTTTCTCGTCTCAAGATTTCATTGTTGGGTCAAAAAGTAAAAGTGGTCGCGCTGTGCCCACGCGCACCGTACACGGAAGAAAGCACGCAGCGGGGGAAGCCCAGAGGTGCGCGGGAGGGACGAGGAGAAAGTTGCGAAAAGGTCGCCACTTTTGCCCAAATATTCCGAGTGAAAGTGCGTACGGGTATGCTCGATTTGATAAAAAAAAAGTTTGCGAAGAGAGCACAGCCTTTCGCGAGAAAACTACCTATACTAAATAGTGAAAGGTCCAAATCCCCTGCTTTAGTACGAACTATTCTGAAAGCAAGTCAGCCAATCTGAAATTATTATTGGCGCATCTTGATTGCCTTATTTAGGGCCACTTGCACAATCTCACTAACCCGGGGTTAACCGGTTAAACCTAGAGTTACCATGGTGACCAGCACAATTTAACACTGGGTTAACAGTTAAACCGGTTAACCCCGGACTAGTGGGATGGTGTAAGTGGCGCTTAGAAGAACTTAAAGGAAACTTCTGATATTTAAAAAAAACTTAAATGTGTTCCGAACATAACAACAATTTTCAGATTAAGGTTAAGGTGCCCAGCTAATGTAAACGCCATAAGGTGTAGATACAGAACGTAACAGCAGCCACTGTGTTGCTAAGTATTATATTATGCACATGACAAACGTTATGGCTCAGTACGAACTTGAACAGATTTTAGAGCATTGAATGAATGAAATAATTTTAGAATATGGAAAACCCGGCTTCGATATTATTTACTTTACACCTAAAGGGGCACTTGAAATCCTGAATAAATCTCCTAGGGTAAAACTATCACTGATAGCTTTGTTACTGTGGGTAGGGATTGCAATCACTAGATAATAGTTATTTGTACAACAAGAGATCAAAGTTTGATATTTCTTCGAGTGCTTATTTTGAGTCCCGTGCAAGCGAAAGATTCTATAATAGATTCACGAGCGTAGCGAGTGAATCTAATTTAGAATCTTGAGCGTAGTAAGGGATTCAAAAGCGCACGAGATGTAAATAACTTTGATCTCGTGTAGTACACATAATTTTTCACCCTAAGCAGTGAGAACATACCTAAAGGGACAGAGATAATAGAACCCAAGTATATCGTATCGTATAACTTGTATTAGACCCCGCATGTTGAAATGATATTTGACTATAAAGGTCACTTGAATGTCATTTTGTCTCACTCATTGAGCAAAATCGCATTTTGCTCACTGTTTTTAAGAAGCAAAGTACCCTTGTTCTAGCTGCTGAGGTGAAAAAATTGTAGTTTTAACCTATTAGTGTCTATTACGGATATAGGTATTTAATGTTTTGTTTTAATTTATAAAAATGTATTTACGTAAGCTTGTATTGGCTTCGAAAAACCTCTAAATATTATTAAGTATACGTATCATTATGGTGATTGAGGCAAATATTGTAAATATTAAGTATTTACACTACTGTATGATAAAAATATATCAAATTGTAAAATAAAAAAATACGTAAACATATTTCTTATACATGAAAACTATATTTGTTTTTGGGAAAATAAATTGTTCTTTAACCTAAACTATAATTAACGATTAAGTATTTAATTGAAGTTCATTACAAAATTTTTAGGCAAAATTTACATCGGGATTAAAGTTGTTTTTACGGGTGATAGTACGGCATGAATACCGGAATTCCATAATCCTTAAATACCGAAACATCGGACTGATATTTACGATAACTATTACAATATACCGGGTGTGGCCTGTAACATGAGCAAAAAATTAAACAGTAGGCTGTACTCCTCATACTGACCAACATTTGTTCAGCGACTTTTAAAAATAACTTGTGGTTTGATTTTTATTACACTTTAAAGTTTATTCCAAGACGCAATGTATTGCGAATTTTGTTATGTTTAAGGCGTGACAAGCAACGTCATCACAATAATATGGCGTGGCGATGGCGTCCATTGAAGATAATATTTATTTTGTATGAAAAATAGGGAGTCTATATACTTCATAATTTTTAAAAGTTGTTGAACAAAAGTGTCACCGTTTGAGGAGTACAATCTATGTTTTAATTCTTTGCTCGTGTTACAGGCCACACCCGGTATAATAATACCGGAATTAAAGAAGACTCATATCGAAAATCAAAATTAAAATATCAGAAATGAGTTTCGTTTCATAAAAAAATTAAGGATATTTGCGATTATTTACTTTTAATAAAATGAAATAAAAATATTTTTTTTCTTCTTTTACAGAAAGTTTATACATTATATTATGTTAATAGATTGTATAATTGGAAATTGGTTTGCAACAAAACATTGAAATCAGACCATTTAATTGCCGGTTTAATGGCGGACCATCGGATTGAATACCGGTATCGTTAGCCAATATCGGATTTCAATAACGGTAGTTGTGAACCGTCCGATATTGGAAGCCCTAGTTGATAGCCGAGCCGGTGCGCGAGGTGCTCTGACAACGGTCTCGGACGCTTCTCACTGTTGACTAACTTCACTGTGACATAACGCCTCCACACAGTCATGTGTCACATATGTATGTAATAATGTCAATATACTATCAATGTCAAGTTCAGTGCACAGCGCTATTTATTTTTTCATCGTTTTCAACGCCTTTGTAAATCAAGCAGTGTGTTCAAGGCTAACTTGAATGTAGTAAACTAAAAACTTGATGTATCAGGTACAGATGGAGTGAATAATCCTTTATCATCCTATTATCTCGGAAACGCACAACCATACTATTTCAGTCAGTCTCAGTACGAGCGCGTAGCAAAAAATGTTCTATTACATAAGTAACCTGCATAAAATTGCCTACAAGAAAGATTCAGTACAACTTTTCGCTAGGATCAATATTCGAACAGATATTAACGCGGGAAATTTAATTATAATCACTTCTAAGGTCCCTTTTTTTAGTTTTTCGTAAATAAATCGTAAACGGTGGCCAATATCAAAAAATGTTGTTAAACGTTAATAATCTACACAAAATTTTGTACAAAAAAGATTCAGTACACATATCACAGGGATCAATATTTAAAAACACAATAAAGAAGGAATGTTAAGTATAATAAATTCTAAGGTTCCTTGTTTTTATTTTTTCTTTAATAATTTGAAAAGTATGACTTATGGCAAAAAAAAAATATACATAAATAATAAACATAAAATTTCCTACAAAAAACATATGGAACACTTTTCGCTAGGATCTATATTTAAAAAGACAAAGCAGCGGGTAAGTTAATTATAATCAATTTTAAAGTCCCTATTTAGTTATTTGTAAGTAACTCGTAAACGGTGCCCCATAGCAAAATAGGTTTTAATGAATAAATAATCTACATAAATTTATCTACAAAAACATTTTGAACCTTTTTTTTCTAGGATCAATATTTAAAACGATATTAAAGGAAGAAAGTTAATTACAATCAGTTCACACTTTTTCGCTACCATCAATATTTAAAAAGGTGTGAAGGGGGGTAGGTTAATTATAATCAATTTCCAGGTCCCTATTTTTAGGTTTTCATAAATGACTCGTAAAATAAGGCTCATAGCAAAATAAGTTCTTAATGTTCTTGTATCGTATCAAATCATGAACCGTTAATTATAAATCAGGTAACACTGCAGAAAGTTCAAGAAGAAAAGTATCTTGGCCTAACCCTTGACGATAAGCTAACATGGAAATCGGTGTACTTTCGTTTGGGCCAAATACCTTATGCCAAATTTCACTTCCCAACAAACTTATCGCAATAGTTTCATTTCCCAAAGGAACCTTTAGCAAAGTTACACTTCGCATATAATTTATTTGGTCAAATTCTCACATGGCATGATTTTACTTTGTCAAATGTTGTTAGGACAAAAAAATATTTAGCAAACGATTTTTATTGGCTAATATTATATTCCAAAAAAGCCGTTAAGTGGGTTAGGTTAGGTTAAAACTGCGAGCCTTACAGAAACGAAATGCTACTAGAAAAGTGGGTTTGATTAGGTTCGAACTGCGATCCTCACAGAACCGAACTGCTATAAGAGAAGTGGGTTAGGTTAGGCTAGAACTAAGACCCTTACAGAAACGAAATGCTACTAGAAAAGTGGGTGATTTTACCTCCCTTTCTACATAGTGCACCATCTACAATAATCTTTCACCGGCCCCCATAGAAATCGGTTTTTTTTTTCTTAAAAATTATAATGTTTATGGTTCAACTAATCACATCCGTATGCGTAAAACATAACCAAAATGATAAAAATACCAAGGTCGGGATTAAGTATTTCAAATAAAACAAAAATAAAAATATCTATTGGTATGTAAATTGTATGCCATGCAATGTTATGCTTATTTGACTAAATAATACTTGGTAAAATGAAACTTGTCCAAGTAATTATTTGCTAAACAATAACTTGCCAAAAAAGACTATTGCTAACTGAAAAATTGCGATAAGTTGTTTTGCCAAACATTTTTTTGGGAAATGATAATTTGGGAAACATAGTTTGGGATACCCTGCAAACGACGCAAAATAAAATTGTGAAATAATTATTCAATTATAAGCATCTCACACCAAGTAGTACGGTATACAAAGAAACTAAAATATTAAACATTTCACAAACATATATTTATAATACCTGCATTTTAATAAGAAAAAAAATAAATAAAAATATACACAGTCACATAACATTTACAAAAAGATCAGAGGTGCAAAAAAGACTCACTAGGCAAGCTATTCATATGTCACCGTAAAATTGTAAACACTCGTCAGATTATAATCTCGCTAGTTAAATTATAAACTGACGGTAGGGAGATTATAAACTAACCTAACCTAACCTACGTTAGATTATAAACTAACGGGTTCACAATCTTACGGTGTCACATATAATACTACGTCCACCTAGAACACCGTATGGAAAAAAGAACATAATATATGAAGGAGCTCAACTGTATAATAAAATACCTGATGACATAAAAGATGCCAAATCAATAACAATTTAAAAAAAACATTAAAACATTATATTATCACAAAATAAATAATGCCCTAACTATCCGAACTTCGATGATACTATGATTAATATCACATATTGTAAGGCTCGGTTAATGCAAATATATAAAATTATAAATCACTTAATTATAAAAAATAGGAATATTTAATTTAATTGTTAGAAAGATTTATGTTACTTACATATATTTTAATGTAGAAATTGAATCAAGCATGCACAACCGTTAATTAACTAATATTTAAAGTTTAGGTTTAACTGGCCTACTACTTTTTTGTTGCTGTGAGCATGTTACCACGGGTATTATTGTAAGTACGAGTACGTCGAGTACCTACCTAGGCTACCCTCTTACCTAGATATAAGTAAAAATAATTATGTTTTTCTCAGTAAGTGATTTGTAAATCTTATGAGAAATAAATATCTTAAACCATCTTGTAAATAAATAATCGGCATAAAATTTTCTACGAAAAACATATGAAACACTTTTCTCTAGGATTAACATTTGAAACGAAATTAAAGGAAGAAAGTTCATTACAATCAATTCACATGTCACTTTTATTAAGTTTTTCGAAATAATCTGTAAAGTATGACCCATAGCAAAAAAACCTGATACATAAATAATTTACATTTAATTTCCTATAAGACACATGTGGAACACTTTTCGCTAGGATCATTATTTATAAAGCTATTAAAGCGGGAAAGTTAAATAATGTGTAGAATTGATTATAACTAACTTACCCCCTTTAAAACCTCATTAATATTGATCGTAGCGAAAAAGTGTACAGAACCTTTTTTGTGGACAATTTTATGTTTAATATTTTTGTACAATATTTTTTTGCAATGGGCCACCGTTTACGAGTTATTTACGAAAAACTAAAAAAAGTGACGTGAATTGATTATAATGAACTTCTTCCTTTAATATCGTTTCAAATGTTGATCCTAGAGAAAAAAAGAAAAAAAGAAAAGTGAAAAGTGTTTCATATGTTTTTCGTGGAAATTTTATGCCGATTATTTATTTACAAGAACATTAAGAACTTATTTTGTAATGAGCCTTATTTTACGAGTCATTTACGAAAACCTAAAAATAGGGACCTTAGAAGTGATTATAATTAAATTTCCCGCGTTAATATCTGTTCGAATATTGATCCTAGCGAAAAGTTGTACTGAATCTTTCTTGTATGCAATTTTATGCAGATCACTTATGTAATACAACATTTTTTGCTATGCGCTACCGTTTAAGAGTTATTTACGAAAAACTAAAAAAAGGGACCTTTAATATCAAATATCTCACTTCCGGTCAAGAATTCGATCAAGCAACCGGCAAATTCGGATTCAGCGGGGTCAAATTAGATTAAAAAACCCGGTTGCTAAAAAGTAATATGATTTGCCAGTCGAAATCGATTTTATGGAAAATATGACCAGTCTATACGACGCATTCACCAAAAACGTCGCAAAACTGGTCGAGTTGCGAAAACTTGTTCACGATAACCTCTAACCCGTGGATATAAAAAAGTAGTTTAGTTTTGAGATTTGTATTGGTTATATAGTACAAACATATTTACATAAAAAGAACGTGCATTTATATATTGAGTAGAATGAAACAACGCAATCTTAACATTTTTACATTAGCCTATGTGCTCATTTGCATATTCAATCACCTAAGATACATTGGCCTGTGTCGATCCTTTATGTTTATCGCTCTCGTTGTAGTTGTTAAGTTATGAATGAGTCCCGATCATTGTCCAGAAACTATCGGTTAGCGGATATGATGCTCAAATGCCTAAAGATACATAAATAATTATAAATACAAACTTCGTTATTAAATTGATAGTATGATTAGTGTTTTTAGTTTAATAGACCGTTTTTAACTTTGTCCAAATTTATAACTTTGACAGCTACATTGCCAGTTACTTAATGTAAATGGGTTTTTGGCAAAATATTACACTACGATACAAGTGCGAAAAGGAGGAAGTTCGCAAAGAGTGGCGATTTATTGAAATTTAAATCGATACGAGTTGCGTATTACCTTCTCGCACGTGTATTGTACAACGTTTTACATTTTCGACAAAGGCACGTTTTGTGCTAATTACCGCACTAGGGCGGTATTGTAGCACCATATGTACTGTTAATTTACAATCTTTTATCTATGTATATTTTACTTTTCTTTTCACAGGTAACTAATACTCTTTGTGGCAATTTTAATTTAACAACCCCAAACACAATTACTTTGCGTTGTTTTATCGCAGAGTTCCCATGGTCATCTCCTGTCTCCATCATCAGATCAGCTCCATGTCATCATAATATCTCATCATCATATCATCTAATTTACATATGTACTTATACAAAATTTCAGCTTAATTGGGAATTGGGAAGTGGGTCAAATTTAACTTCCAAGATTTGACCCACACTAACAAATTAACATACATATGTAGTACATAGTGTACATTTAATGTACATTTAATACCTTTAAACGAGCAATTCCTGTTTTTTTTAATATATATATTTCGGGGATCTCAGAAATGGCTCTAACGATTTCTATGAAATTCGCTATACTATAATTATGGGGGATTTCGGGGGCGATAAATCGATCTAGCTAGATCTTATCTATGGGAAAACGCGCATTATTGAGTTTTTAAATGTTTTCCGAGCAAAGCTGGGCCTCCCAGATATTACGTATTTAACAGGGCAAGTTAAATAAAAGCTTGTAAAAATGCAGAAAACATATGAGCTGCATGATGCATATTACTCGACAGCAATTAGCAAAATTTTAAGTACATAATTTGTTACAATCGAAATGAATATGTGTGTTAGTAAATTAGTAATAAAAATTGGCCAAGAGCATGTCGGGTCATGCTCAGTGTAGGGTTCCGTAGTTACCATTCTGTCAGAATAGGCTACTATACGGGGACTATCATTGAGTATCATGTAACATTACAAGCAAAAGAGAGATTTTTTCGCAGCGCTTTGTATGTCCTTTTACTAAGAAAACTTTTTTGCAATAACTTAAAAACAGCTGGATCGATTATATTCGCTGTAGTTTTTATTGAAAGTAATTACTAAGCTTTTGTTTTACGATTTTTTCATATTTTTTGGGCCCATGGTTCAAAAGTTAGAGGGCGGGGGGGGGGAGACAATTTTTTTTTCGGAGCGAGTATATCAGAAAATAATCACTATTTTTTTTGGAGCGAGACATGAGCACCTTTATATTCGTAGTTGACTACGGAACCCTAAAAAGGATGTTTAATATACATTATATACCTAGGTGAAATATTCTTATCTCAGCTTTTATACCATGCCATTTATTTGAGTTTTTTTTTATATTTCTGTCACATTTTTTAATTCGTTATTTTGGAGGATTTATTATATTTACGGAGTTATTTTGCTTCGAAAACGGTCAAGTTATAATTCGTGTGAAGTTTTAAAAAAACGTGAAACAGTTATTGTAAAGTAACTTGAAATTTGACGCAGCATCTTTTGGATGCAAACATTATTTAGTCTAACTAAAGCTAAATTAAAAAACTGCCTCGGTAAAATTCGCCCGCGAGTTTCTCCTTGAAGTCGTTTAAAATTATCGACCCGATTTTTGTTAATTATATTGATACAAAGCAGCTATTTAATTATTTAATAACATTTAACTACTACCTATGTAGGTACTTTCAGTCACAAAGGTTTTGCCTGATAAAATGTAATACAAAGCCTTCAATAAAAAAGTAAGACATGATTTGAAAGCGTGCTTTATACTGCTCAAAACGTAATTATAATTACTAAAATTAGTTTAAAATTTAGATCGCGACTTCTTTACTCCTTGTTTGCTTTGGGATTGTCGTTGGACTAAAATATTTTATCACTAGCATTTAGTTTTCCAACAAGACTGTACTTCAGCTAATAAATACCCTTCAAACTTCTTACTTCTTCTTTGTACTCCTTACTAATTGTATGTTATTTTTAATATGTCTTTTTGTACAATAAAGAGTTTACTACTACTACTACTACTACAAACTTAGGGTACTTTTCAGGAACACGCTTATTTTTCACTGCCATCGAGTAGGCTTGGTAAATCATGAACAGTTGCAATTTACGCAGTCCAATACACATAAATTATATATCTAAAGAAAGATAAAAGACCCGGTATTTGTTTTATGTAGGATGCGACCATGTTAAAAAGAAAAATAAATAAATAGGGATCAAAATAACCTTGAACAGGCCACGTATTTTTTGCATGTTTATTTACAACTTTTTTCTTAATATTACATAGAATTAAGCAAAACTGAGACAGCAAATTACGACATATTGTAAGTAAAGTAATTCACCATTAAATGAACTTTCAACCCATGTATATGAATAATAATGGATCTGTACCTAACTATAACTTTTTATCAGTAAAAAACTTTGTGACATAACTTATGACCTGACTTAGTACTATAGCTGTTTTTACCTATGTACATATTTTTTATTTATTTATATGAGCCTAGAGTGTCCCACTGCTGGGCAAAGGCCTCCCTCCTCCCTTTCCACGTATCCCGGTCTTGACCCGTCTCCCACCAGTTCCTGTCAAAGGCGTCGAGGTCATCTCGCCAACGCCTTCGAGGTTTGCCGCGACCCCCGGTTTGATGTGGGACCCAATTGGTTGCTGTTTTAGCCCACAAGTCATCCGGCATACGGCAAACGTGTCCCGCCCAGTCCCACTTCAGCTTGGCGGCTGTTTCAGCCGCATCAGCTATTTGGGTTGTGGAGCGTAGTATAGTGTTTCTGATGCGATCGGTCAACTTCACGCCGAGAATACTACGCTCCATGGCGCGTTGACAAACCTTGAGGGTGGATTTCTGAACTTTTGTCAAGGACCAAGTCTGTGCTCCGTAGGTCAGGAAGAATGCACATGTCCATGAGCTTTCGTTTTAGAGAAATAGGGAAATCTCCCTTCATTTGCTCTTTCATAGACCAATAGCTTTTCCAGGCACTTCCGGTTCGTCTTGCGACCTCCTTGTCCTGTCATGTACATAAATATGTCTATGTACATAAATATTTATTACTTTCAAGTCACACACTTTTTATTGTATGGTTAACTCGTTCGCGCCTTTTCTCAACTCAAAATTTGCATTTGATTACTTTGTCTTACATATGAATAAAATGCAACTTTGCTGTCGGTTTTCGAACAATCAAGAGAGCCTTTTAGGCCAAACAAAGTAGATAAAAAAAAGCGATTTTAGGAATTAATTCCCAGCAAGCTAGAAATCATTTTAATACGTTCACTAGGTCCTAAATTCGTATAATCCGAGTTTGCTCCATCCCAGGAGGTGTGGATAAATTTTGGGGGCCTTGAGAGATACATTTTACCTTGGATTGACAAAACCACTCAATGTAGAAGGAACCTACCGTCAAAATCAATGTTACTACTAGCAAGGTTGTTGTGGATCAGACACTGGTAAAAAAAACTGATTTTGACACGATTTTACAAAAAAAAAAAGAAATTCAAAGTGGCGGCCATTTTTTACAAATTTTCCGTTGGACGTACCGTTTTTGAACTACAAGCAAAAACTGAAAAAGAGCAAACATTTTTCCACAACTCCTGGAATGGAGCAAACTCAGATTACGCAAATTTAGAACCAGTGGAACCAAATGAAGGTATTAGGACGATTTCCAGCTTGCTAGGAATTAATTCCTGGAAAAAATCTAATTTGATTGGCCTATCTATTTACCAGTTGGTGTGGTGAAAAAAAAACATTTTCGCATTAAGCTTAAACGGCGTCTCCGTTTCAGCTCATTCGTGCTCGCTCGGTCGATAAATGCGTATGTCTTTTCTGGACGCATAGGTAGACTAGCGGCTCTACGACCTGCAAACCTCGCGAAGTCTTGGACCTCCGTCATTATGAAAAAATCCAATAATTTTGAAAAATGCAACCTGTACAGGAGAAGAGCTGAACATGCGAAAACATTTATGTCTAAGCTCGGAGACGTTTCGCTCGCGTTTCGTGCTCGCTCGGAAAACAATACGGAAAAGATGTGATTGTTTTATTTGATGCGTGATAGGTATTTGCAAAATTTAAAAAACCTAAAAAATATCAAAATTCTATCTTCTTATTATAGTGTACTCCTTACGCTTTAAAAAACCGCAAATCGATGTACAGTTTAGACTTTTGGCACACGCATACTAGAAGTCAATACAAAATGTTTGACCCGCAATTCCTAAAAAAAAATCCCTTAGGAGTGCTGAGTGATTGTTTTTTTTTTGTATGGAAGAAAAAACAATTTTTTTAAGAAAGCTATCGTGTGTGGTATCACATCAAAGGGCTTTTTGAGGCGATTCTAAAAATATACCACATCATTACATTTCAGCCATTTTTTTTTTAATAAAAACCTAAATAATTTTCATAACATACCAAGTTTCGGCTTCTCCAGATACGATATGGCTGATTTTTTTGTACATTATACCACAAATGATACGTGTAATCCTCATATCTAACCCCAAGAAAGCAATTTTGAAAATAATTTCATTTAGTTTTTTTTTTTTTTTTTTTTCAATATTACAACTGTATCAACAGTTCTAATTCAGTACCTATTTTACGAGACTTATGGAACTGTACTGCAGATGCGGTGCATATTAATCATAAAATGATACGTAATATCCATATATCCAACGGGGAATACCTCTTTAACCCTTTTACTGCGCCTTTTCATCAGCTGGTATAGTTTTGTGTGAAAAACTAAACAAATTATACCAACTGATTTTAACGGCTTACTCTGTGATTGCATATTAGGTACCTACAAGCTTCTATTTATTTTCACCTGCACATTATGTCTGTACCTATCTAATAAAATGTTAGAACTTTTTTTCCGGTATAGGATTGAGGTCAATTTGTATGTATAGGTGGAGGTCAGATGAAAATAAAATATTATAGTGTCATTGAGCTGTTCAGATTCGGATGAATGAGCCTGTAAAACACATTGCATCCCTATTGGTTTGAGGTTGAGGTTCGTTAGTGGCTACACATGTGTGTATAGGAAGTATAGTAAAAGTTTTGAAAAATAATCATTGCATTTATGATATTACTAGGCCAAGGTCAAAATAAATTGCCACATACTGTAGGTAATTAGGTACAGTCAGCAGCAGAAGTTGCTAAGCGGGCCAGGTGTTCAAAATGATCTTGACGCGACTTTATTGTTAAGAGAATAAGAGCGTGTCTAGGTAATTTTGAACACCTGACCCGCTTAGCAACTTCTGCTGCTGACTGTACTAATGGAAATGGAAATTTCTAATCTTAATATCTGCAGGATTTCGAATAAACACTTATTCCAGGGATAATATTTAATATATTTTTATACTTAATATTTTTTCCTAAACGGCAATTTTTAACAAGTAAGTACTTAATCTTTTTTATCAGTTACACTAACGTCAACAATATTTTCTTTTTACATTTTGAGAGAGAATGCAGTCAGTCAGTAAGGTAAGTACCTTCTTTTTCATATGTGACGTCCCACGGTCAAAGGTACCTTATGGCGGGTATGGAGTTATGCATACCCCAGTAATCTACAATAAATAAGCTATCGATAACACAAAAGATCAACCTTCTAGGTTGCGTAGTTACAGAGATATGATTTTTTGAAAATAATGTTGTGAAATTAGCAACTTTACGATAGAGAAGTTTTAAGTTTAGCCGCCTAAAAAACTATGTTCCTGAAGTAAGTTACATAGTTGACTACAAATAATAATACCTTATATATCTGAGATTAAAAAAATATTGCGACTTGTTCTGTAATGCAAATAGAAACTTTTGATATCGACTGATTTATGTGTATACTAACCAATCTCTTGAAAATAAAGTTTTATTTCATTTTCACGATTGATTGCAATGAGCTCTCAAGATTTAAATTTTATCTATTAGAAAACGACACTGACAGACAGTTTAAGCAAAAAACAATACCGATTTAGAGGTGAAAATGTATTTTCTGACTTTTTCATATAAAATCACAAAATTCAATATTTTTACTTTTAATGTGACACACAATCAATTTTTCTGAGCACATATGAAAGAAATTCTGTCATTCAAATGAAATAAATCCTAAAACCCCAACTAAATACTATATTTAACCCCTTATGCCACTTTAAACTTACATAACAATAACAGTATTTGCTCCATACATTTACGAAAAGGTACCTTATGGAAATAAATCTAATAATACATCACTACAAAATATCAATCATATTACAGTTTATCTTTTATGAATAGAAGATATTAATTTACATTAAACTGCCCCAAATTTAATTAGTTCTTCGTCATAATAATCTTAAAAAAGACCAATAATTTGTATGTAATGAAAAGGTACCTTGTGATTAAGTTACATGATGAGGCATGATGATGATGGAACAGTTAGGATAAACTAATAATATTTTGGGGTTAAGATGGTATAAATCGTCTATTTCTTATCAATAATATATTTCGGTTGCTATTGAAGATAAGCGGCATTGAGGTTCAATGACCTCAGATATTCCATAAGGTAATGCGTCGGGTATTGGCATTTTTCAGCAAACCAATGGCTGATTTACTGCATGCGACCAAACCAAATGAAGATTATTCTAGTTAAGAAAGACTTGACGAGAGTAACTTTGGTATAATAGCAGGCTACTTGGATTTGTGATGTCGGTCGATGTACGGTTATAATATTTGCGAGGCGCCCCAACCAGAACTGAAATTATCAAATTAGTTTTGCAGAATGCTAATACAGTTCTCTACCAAACTTCTTTTCCCGTATTGACTAGTTTTTTTGGGAATTTTCAATCTTTTTTCCATAAGGTACCTTTTCTACTAAACTCTGAGACGACATTACTAGGCTTATAACTAACTTATAACAAAAATAAAAACAGGTAAACAAACGTTACGCATTAAGGTTTCAGATCACACAATAAAAAAAAATTGAGCATTTTTTCACCTCTTTACAAAACATTTCATATCTCCGAAACTAGAAACCCTCATAAGGTACCTTTTCCCGTGGAACGTCACATATTATCTAAAAATGTTATGGTAGTAGGTACCTTTGGCATCAGGCATCAGGCAATACACAAGTGTGTCCGATTATTTAAGATTAACTGTGAAAGAATAATAAAAAAAGAACTGTGTATAGGTTACGATAAATATCTAATAGCCGACGAGCGCTTAATATCAAATGATAGTCGCAGAGTTATTATAATGAATATAATTAAATTACAGATGTATTGACTCACGCATAGAATTAAAATATACCTACAACCTTTAATTACTTATATCCATAAAGAAAAGTATCTCGAGAGAGTGATCAAAGTTTCATACGATCAGAGAACATTGCGTCTGACTCGGAAAGGGACAAACCTTAAATATGTATGCGACTGGCCACAATCTTTACCGCGTGTGGTATGAAAACTCAAGCTTTTAAGATGTACATGTTGAAAAGAAGCCTGGCTAGAGCCGCGGCGGCGAGCAAGGTAGCGCACTCTTCGCTTCCGCTACGGCTTCCCGCCGCTTCCGCGCTAATCGGGTTTGTTGTAGCCGTCTTCACACGCCAGAAACGAGGCCTATCATATAAATACGAAATATGTAGGTACATATAATGTATATAGTGCAACGACTGAACAAACGAGACTAATTTAAATATACAAAATACACCTAGGCCCAGACTTTATATTTATTCTTAAATAAAAGGATGATTGTCTTGAGGAACAAAACAGAAAGAAATATTAAATAATCATTGATATGAGTGATTACGATGTACTCGTATGTATATAAATAAGCAATGAGTTTCTGATACAAGTTTACCAGCTACATAATAGAAATGACCTGGTTTCATCACGCGCCAACACACAATGTCACTGTCATGTCTGAACTTCATTTCGGTTTGACGAGCTAAGTTCGAACGGATCGAGGATGCATTGTAACTAGTGAAAGGCACCAATCGCCAAAACAAAGAACTCTCGATGAACCGAAAAGTTCCATCCGACAGCGGGTTGCGCTCGGGCACTTTCTCTTTTTTCGCGGCTCTCTCGCATCCGCGTCCACGGCCGCGGGCCAGGAGCGGGCGGAGAAAGTGCTGCGAGCTTCCTGGTCGCGAGAAGCGCGGGACATAAGCGACGAAGGTGCGAGCCACTGACCGTTGACGAAAACGTGCTGTCTCCAGATGTGATACTGGCTCCAACGGTCGTCGTCCTGGGCGTGCGCGTGGCCGTGCTGCAGCTGGGGCAGCGTGGGCAGCGGCGGGTGAGGCGCGGGCGGCAGCAGCTGCGGTGGCGGCGCCGGTGGCCCGAGCGGCTGAAGGGCTTGCGGGTGCTGGTACTCCATGAGAACGAGTCGAGGCGCTCCGCGACGCACTCGCTCAGTGTTCACTCATCGCGACGCGGACGCTGCGGGGACGCGCGGGGCGTGCGATCGCGGCGGTGTGCGGCGCGCGACAGGCCGACGCGCGATTGCACGCGTGCTGCCTCCCTCCCGCGCCCTCTCACTCCCACCTCTAACACTCCCCCCTGTCCACTCTTGCCTCTCACTTGTCAGACCTCCACCCGCTTCCTCCACTTCCTCTGCATGCGGCATAGTTTTTAATTACAGTGACATAATACGATGCGCGATCACTCTCCACGCGATAACTGATTACTGGTCGCGCGCATGTTATGTGTACACACGAGTGCACGTGTCGTACCTCGCTTGTAAACAAAGCGAACTGCTCTCTCGACTCTTTCCACCTACCACCTGTTTGGTGTGACAATTTCATCACTATAATAATGTCTTAAAATGTTCAGTAGTTTGTATTTGATTCTAATTTAAATAAAAGCAGGATGGACCCGCGCGCGTTCATGTCTTTCGTATGTAACTTAGGAACCTGCGCCAATAAAGGAATAATAAAAATAACGATGGGCCTTCTTGTGCAGGTACCTTACATAGTCCTTGCTGGCTATGCTAAATCAATCCTCGTCTGATAAACCCCCACCCCCCACTTACTCTTACAAGAAGAAGCTTACTCGTATGTTTCATGATTACACTCTTTAGTCATTATTAATTATTAATATCATCTACCTAGAAAAATCATTCGATACTTTAAATTTAAATTTTAACTGCGGGTGGTTCACATTATACATCGCAAGTAAAAATGACTCGCAAGTAAAAATTTAAGTACATATTTAGTTATTATTATACAGTTAATAACTAAGTAGGTATATATTATATTTACAGCTATTTAACTGATTATAAGTTTAACTTTGTTATTTTAAGTAGGTACCTACCTAAGAATTAAAACATTTAAAAACTGTTTGAGCCATTTAAAAAGGTGTTAATTAATGAAATTTGAAAGTAACTTTATACGTACTTTTGTAAAGTTTGTATAACAAAAAACCTAGTTAAATCATGTGATAAGCATCTAAGCACTATCATTAGGCGTATATCAGTACCTATATATAAATATTGAGAAGTCAGTGAGGCTAGCAGCAGTAGCAGCTACCCAGGCAGCTGTGAGCAGCGAGCGCTGATAGCGGGGACAATGGTGTTTTCCTTAGGCCAGATGTGCGCCGCCGTCGCTGACTCACAAGGTTTTCAGGAATTTCACAATAGCTTGCACTTGCTATACCTACACCTCATTGACTCTTTAAGTCCATATTTGTAATTGTAATCCTTTTAATTTATGAATAAGTATTTACTTACAGAATTACTAAACCAATAAGTACCTACTTAAGTCAGATTTTTGTAGCACGGTCCAATTTCAACTTAGAATACTCTCCAGTGATGTGTCTGCCACTGTCCGATGATATAAAATAAATGTTAAATTCCCGTCACCCCAAGACTGTACATTTATATTTATAGTAAATATATTTAAGCCAATATATGGTGTACATTTTTAGGGGAGGGGGGCGCTCTTAACTTAAGTGAATTTAAGCTACTAGGCCTAGCTTGGTACCGTTTTCGTATAAATCTGGGATGCCGAATTAATTATATGGTGGTATCATATTGAAACCATTCCGAAGCGAACACATGTAATATGAAAAAAAAACATTTTTTTATTCCTCTTCACGCTTAGACCGCTGAAGTAATTTAGTTACAAGTTTGATATAGATAGCTTGAGTCCCGGGGAAGATCATGGGAAAGTTTTTATCTCAAAAATCATCCCTTAAGGGTGTGAAAAGGGTGGTGGAAGTTTGTATGGTGAGTCAATAACAGCTGAACCGATTTAGATGACTTATTTCAAAATGATACCAAACTTGACTTAGATCCTAAACATAAACAATTATTAACCTACATAGTGCACTAATTAGGTATTATCGCGTTGAAGGATGATCCCTATGACAGTTCATTTTTAAATGCTGTCACATTAAATGTCTGTAGACACTTTTTTGAAATTTAACACGTTTAATTTATATATAAATGTAACATCTATGTAATAAGAAACATACTTCATCAATATTATTTTTAATCAAGCCAAACTAAAAGATACTTGAAGGATCTCTCATAGAGACCATCATACGAATCATTAGGAATTACATGTATAATATTTAGGTATGTAATCGCTGAATGATGTTTCAGTTAATAATAAATTATAGTTAGGCGCACCGCGCCCGAGCCGCCCCGATAACCCGCCAGGCTATCACCGCTCTAAAATGGAACTCGAACTTGAACTCTACACTACTGCCCGCTGTAAGTAGCCTATTTGCATGTAACTACTCGGTTTATTGTGTAACTTATGTTATGGGAACACAACTGAATGCCTCAATCGCATATTTATCTTATGTTAAATACATGCAGCAGAATTTGAAGGTAGGTACTAGTATATTTTTAAGACAGTTACTTAAGTTCTAAATTAGCATTAGATACCTAGATACCTACGTTATTTAAAATACTTAACAATTATGTTCCGTTTATATATAGGTGGAACAATTATTGACCGTGCAATGTTAGTTGCTCGACGCGTGACGTGTTGGATGTCCATTCCATAACGTCTCCTAAATGCAGTAC
This sequence comes from Cydia splendana, assembly GCF_910591565.1. Taxonomy (NCBI): domain Eukaryota; kingdom Metazoa; phylum Arthropoda; class Insecta; order Lepidoptera; family Tortricidae; genus Cydia; species Cydia splendana. The sequence continues at coordinate 25,429,501 of NC_085987.1, forward strand.
GCGGCGCGACTGAGCGACTGAATTTCTGTCCTGAAGATGAAATCTATGCGTCGTTTATACAGTTTGTGTCTTGTTTGTTTATGTTCGATTATAATATTTATAATAGTTGATGTGATCTTAGGGGAATGTGCAGCGCGGTGGTACACCGGCAGGCGGTGTCGGCGCACGAGGCAGACGCGGCCAGCGGACCGTGAAGCGCTGATTGCTGCGGCCATTGTCTCGTACTGACCTTTGCCACGACTAGCAGGAGACCAACTTCTCACAAGACGACACGCCACGCTCTATCCCAATTTCAACGGTATATCATGTCATTATGTACATAAAAATATAAAATATACTTAATTTAGCACGCAAATCTTTCTACGTTAAACGCGGGATCCCCGGCCGATAATGAACCAGAAATTTAATTAAATTACCGATAGCTGCATAATATAATATACATTTAAAAAAGAAAACTTAATAAACTTAATTAATAGATCACAGGTACATAAGTAACATGAAATTAAGTTAAGTAATAAAGTAATAAATAAAGATATAAAGAAAAAAAAAATGTTAAATCATTACATCTAAAACCAATAGGTATTTTATAGTGCGATCATATTATGAGACTTTCGCCGCAATAGAACTATGTACCTATAATATAATTTTTTTGGAGTACAAATAATAAGAGCTATATGCAACCGTCATGAGACGCCGATTCATTTTAGAGCTACATATATGCAACCTAGAATGTACTGTATTAATGGCCAAATTTTATTTAAACCGTAATTGCTTACTACAAGCTTGACATTGGAATGCGATCAGAGGCGTTGCGGTCCAAAACTGCGGGCTTAAGTTTCACTTTCATGAGCAGTGCCGAGGAGGGCGGGGAGGGGGACGGCGCCCGCGCAGCTCACAAGGCCACAAAAAATAAGCTACTTTTCCTTTCTCAAAAACACCAACACTTTCACCTGCGCCGAAACTCGTGAGATAGTCAACTAAGCCGATCCTACTCGGAGAAAGAATTAACCTTGTGCAGTTCGCAGTTTTCACTATCGACCGCCGAGCGTCGTTTATGTAACTAATGTTTACATTCAGGCAAAACATGACCTTACTACTTACTCCGAGGGTGACATAATTATTACAGAAAGTACAATACCCTCTTTATCTACACATTTGTATACACAAATCTATTTTTACATTTGAATAAAAATATCGTCTAATTATTAGTTAGGTACCGATTACGACTGGTTCTAAATATGGTTATTTATAAATACCTATACCTACCTATATTTAATATTGCGTATATTAATAAAAAGAGGGAGTCTTCCGAGACTTATACGGCAGAGAAAGTCGTGGGCAAGCCGTGTGCGGGTTTACAATTATTGTATTTTTGTAAGATTTACAGAAATTTTAACCTTAGGTACGTAATAAGTTCTTATTTCCAGTTTAAGCTATTATGTAGTACCTACTTAGTAAACATTAAAATTTTAAATATTAATATTTCGTTAAAACATGTTTTCCATATCAATGCAGTTTTCGTGTCATAGGGCAACAAATTGACTTGTTTTATTAATATCACAGGCTATGGGCAAAATTAAACTTCGTTGTGGCTTAAGGTGGGATCAGACGGTTCACTCGGATGAATGTTCACTCGAGTGAATGTTTCATTTTCCTTTCATTCCACGTTCACACGGCTGCTGGAAAGATTATTCATTTTTTCTTTTCTTTCACTATGTCGTCGAATGAAGTTGTGCATCTTAGTATAAGTTTAATTTGTGATCATTTAATAAAGTTTTTAACAAACAAGATGCAAAGAAACCGTCGTCGGTAATGGCTGCGACTTTGGATCGCAAGAAGAAATTTATTTGGAGCCTTGAATAGAGAACTAGCCGATGAAGATCCGAAATCGTATTGCAATCATTTGCGGATGACTTAAAGTAATTTTATAGAACTTCTATTATTAGTAATAGATCCGTTAATAGCGAAAGAAAACACTTTAATGAGAGACATTATACCTAGCCGAATAAAACTCCAAATTGTACTGCGATACCTTGCTACTGGCGATTGTTTTGGAACTCTGGGATATTTATACAGAGTAGGTACCTAGAATTACCATATATCCTACTTTGTTCATTCCACTTGAACACCATTTTATTGCTTTTACGTTATCTTTGTCTAGCTAGATAGTAGGTAGTATACCCACAGGATTCGGGAAATATATGCAAAATCCGAATGAACGTTCATTTTTGTGTTCACACTGTTCATTTTTTGTTCATTCGGAGTGCGAGTAAAAGATGCCGAATGAAAATATCCAACATTGTTGGATTCTTTCACTAATGAATTCATTTTTCATTTTTGGTTCATTTTGTATTCAGACGTGTCATTTTGAGTGAAAGATGAATAATAAAACTAGAAAATGAACAAAAAATGAACCGTCTGATCCCACCTTTACTGACTAAATCAGCTGCCATCCCTGAACATGCTGACGTTTTTAGATCATAAATTAGACGAGACGTGGAGATTATAAAGTAGACCCAGAACTACGGTGAAAACATATGTAATACTACTGAATGCGCATTCAGTAGTAGAAAGTAGAAGTGGTCGTACGGCAACCTTCGACATAAGGCGGCCGCGTGGGGTCTAGATAGAACTGCCTAAAAATAATGTGTAAGTTCACACCAGTAACACCTACAGCCTACATGTGCAGTACGTAGTAGGAGTTATTGCGGAGAGGAGAGCCGTCGTGACGCGGCAGTGCCAATGTCAGGGTTGGCGGCGGATTGTTATCGGACGCGTTATCGGCCCATTGTGGCGCGAGTTAAAATAACACTCGTGTTTACATTGCCCATGCAGGCCTACACACCTGGCATATACAACCATTTGACGACATAGGCATACGCGAAATATAGCCAACTCTTTGATACTAGTAAGAATTTTAAGAGAAATTGAATTTTGTTTTGTCGTTAAATTGCGTGTAACGAATTATGGGGTTATAATTCCACAGGTTAAGTTAGATAGTACGTGGCACTTGCAACACATAAACAATGATAATAAGATACTAAATGAGTAATTAAATTTAATATTGAAGACGAACTAAACCGATTTACACATTCAGTGATTATTTAATATCGATTTACACATTCAGTGATTATTTAATATCGATTAAATTAATCACAGAATGTGTAAATCGGTTTAGTTCGTCTTTAATATGATAATGACATGATTCTGTTAAAGTAGTACGTTCAATTATCGAATCGAACGTAAAAAGTACTTTAACAGAGGAGTGTGAAATCATACCATCATTAGATAAAAAAAATCGCCCCAGTAATTTACGTACCTTAGACTATCTACCCTCATATACAACACCAAAAAGTAACAATGTATACGGTAAAAGAGTAATTGAATTTCTACTCCCATATATATTAAACACCTTACCGTATGATCTATCTATGAATCTATGAATTTACAGTATGATCTCATTAACATTGTTGAAAATCACGGCAAATGTATGCCAATCCTAAAAAAATACTACCTAAGTCTAGACTAATGTATAAAATAGAAGCAGAGATTTTGATATTCATAGATTCATTTAAGTTTACCGAAACACAACTAAGCATGTAATAAATAATAATAGTACTAAGTATTAATTAATAATCGCGGATTGGACCGCGCGATCTCGCCAACTATTACATAAACCCTAGAGGTTTCCAATAGTGATGCCACTATTGGAAATTGCATGTAAAAATTGTATTAAAATTTAAAGTGAATAAATAAACTTAAAAAAAAAAAAAACAAACTACAGAACACACAGACACAAGTCACAAACAAGACAGAGACAGAATTGTAAGTATACCTACATCAATTACCTTGCAGTCATCCAAGAACGTTGTATTTTGTAAATGGCTGTTAGTAATGTATTTTGTAAACGCATTCACTGCCGCAATAACCTACTAGGGTAAGACCTCCAGTGAATGAACACTTAAGCAATTTTCCAAGTTTGAAAAATCATTTCTCAGCATTCATTAATAATTGGAAGAATGAATTGCAATTTAATGAATCCTCATTTATTAAATAAGAAAGGAATTTCTGCAATTATTTATTACTTTTATAGTTTTTGAGTAATAGCAAAATTTATCAAAAACTACCCAAAAACCGAATGAATGAACATAAAATCCAGTGAATGAACACCACAAAACCCAGTAAATGAACATTATTTAGATCTTTTTAATCAGCACTAAAAAAATCATTTTTAACACAAAAACTGTTTCCTGCTCTATTTTAGTAGGTATAGCGAAAGCGGTAATATCTTTATATCCCCTCCATATTTAATTCAAACATATTAGAATGTAATAAAATGATGGTTTTTCACAAATAACACAGAAACCTGTTACATATTAATAGGAAAAAGAGAATAAATCTTGAAAACAAGAAATAACGTGCATATTTTGATGTAAAAAGGTCAGGCTCAGCAAATAATGCTTAAAATAATAAACTTGTCATTGCATTGTTCGTGGTTACAGTGTTCATACATAGAATTAGTAGAAATCTAATAAATGAACAAGCCAAATTTTGTATTGTTCATACATAGGCATGAAAAATCTAGTAAATGGACTATAGAAATTTGGTTTGTTCCAATACTGGCTGAAAGAATCGGAATCGTTTTCTATGCAGAATCACAAAAAACAAGCTAAATACCACTTCGTTTACATATAAATTTAGAAAAAAAATTATATCTAGACGACACCAGTAAATGAACACACTTTTCATTTACTGGTTTCAGAACATTTGATTAGCCAGTAATGGAACTATAAAAAATAAAGACTTAATCGCATAATACGCTGACAAACTGTACATTTATTGAAGGTTTAACTCTTAATCTAACCAATAAACGTAACTTTGTACAGGTAAACATTAAATAAGCACTTCATATGTTGCTCCAAACGTACACTGTTCATATCTGGGATTTAATTTTTCCATACAAAACTTCAATACCAGAAACACGTAAACTTCAAACACCAGTCACATTCAAACTGGTCGAAAATAAATTTATCGCGGGTTGCCATTGCATAGGAAATAGAGTCGTTAATAAGTAAAAAAATACGACAATTGGTAGAAATTGCTATATTTCTTATTTTAGACAAAAAACGTGATTTTGTTCAATCACTGGGAGGTGTTCATTCACTGGAGGGTTTACCCTACCTACCATTTGATTTACTTACGTAGGTACGAGATTTATACACTTGCGCCGATGGTAACAAAGCGTCGTCACTTTTCAAGGTTAAGAATGCTGTAAGTACCTAGTAATAAATCGCAACGAACACAATTACATTGGCCCCTCCGCCCCTCCATGCGGCTGGGTCTATTTTCTCATCAATATCAACAGTGAGTGACAACCGGCTCGCACACGAGGTAAGCTGGAAGGAAATTGACTGACTCACATTTTACCTTGTCTATTTTAGACGGATAATACATACATATTGGGTAATAATTTAATCTTATTTGGTCAGAAACATTTGTCTAATAGGAAAAAAATTATTGCTATAATAGTTGAAATCGTCGTTGTGATCTCCATACAATTTATAACCTTAATGAGTTTTTGGCAAGAATTTCAGTTTTGGTGCCTACCTACAAGCTTTTATCAATGATTGTACTTTTCTTACCGCAGCAGGCAACTAATACCCATAAAGACAGTTCTAAAAACCCCAAACACAATTAGGTTGCGTTGTTTCATAACAGAGTTCCTATGGCCACCTCTCCATCATCAGATCAGCTCGATGGTACCATAATATTGCATTGTCACCCGACTTACATATGTATGCACATTTTCGGCTCAGTCGGTAATCGCCTAATCGGGAAGTGGGTCAAATTTATCTTCCTAGATTTTCCCCACACTAACAAAATAACTAACAGGGCAAGTTAATAGTACATTACTACAGAGGCCGGGACGAAAGGGGTTGCCGGCCGAAGACATATAGACAGGATAGGTCTGAGCGCGGGCAACCCCATTTCCCGCCGAGGTATGTATAGTGCTTTTCTCAAACATGCAATGAAATAAATAAAATAAAAAATCCACGAAACCCAAATTTTATTTATAGAAAAAACTAAAAGTAAAGTACACCCAAAATATAACCAACACGTACCTATATCATTATCACGCGTATGTTTTACACGAGTCGTGTATTTTTACTACCCGTATATTTTCATGTATCTTTGATTTTTTCGCCTTGTATCCGTCTGACTGTCGTTTTCGTCACATAAGTTTACATAGTCTTTCATGTTGATATCATGTTTCACATACATCGTTTATGCTTTATGCACGGAGTAAATAAGTATAATTTCCACAGTGTTGACGAATTTGTAGTTACATTCATTTAAAATATGCCACAAAACTGTTTCTAATAAACTGTAAGCCATTTTTCTTAGTTTCTCAAATAATAAAATTGCCATAAGCAACCATATACATACTTCGTCTTTGACTTAGCGGCAGAGGCAGCAAGTTATTAAAATCAATTCTGCTTACGCTGCCAATACCAACGCCTAAATTACAATTAATATTAATTTCATTATTTCGTCGGAACTCATATTAAAGTCAAAAAATCAACAATGCACCATAAATCCAATAAAACAGAATGAATATTTTTCAACTTTACCTCCATAACAATTTAAAAAATATAACTACGCGTGTTTGAGTAGACCTTTTTACCGCTAACGTTTAGATGAATTAATATTTTAAATGTTTTTATTTGTGTAGTTAAATTTATAATTTAAAATTATAAAATTATATAATATATTATTGATTAAGTATGTTGATTTTATACAAATAAAACTGCAAATTATAGCAAACATTGTTTTTTGTTTTTTTTTATAGGCGTAGTGGCAGAGTGTCATTACGAACCATAAAGCAAATACTGCCTCTAGTTTTTTTTAATGGATGAATGCCACGATGCTGTGTCACAAATATCTGTGAAATGAAAATTAAAAAAGAGGACTTTGCCGGCCTAGGCCTGCAAGATGTGTATGAAATTCCATTAACGACCTTTTGTCCTAGCCGCACCTGAAACGTCATACTTCGCAGCCTATTATAAGGAACATAACATCAATATTTCATTGCATGTTTGAGAAAATAAAATAAAACGCACAAAACGGAAAATAAGTAGGTATGTATTGAAGTGACAGTTGTCATCGTACCCAAGCTTGTGATTTGTGATACTGAAATGGTATGTTACAAGAAATATATTATTTAGGATAAATAATGTGACGTGAGGAGTGAAAATCTGCCCGATTCGAATTTTAAGATACGTCAATAAATAGATCTAGAAACGATATGGATTAGAGGTGTCCGTGTCAAAAGTGAAGTTTTTGTTTGAAGAAACGTCACATTTGACACTGACACATCTAATCCATATCGTTTTTCTAGATCTGTTAACTGACGTATTTTAAAGTTCGAATCGGGCCGAATGACTACATTTTTTTACCACACTAATCAAAAAAGAGGTTAGGTAGGTAGGTACATTTCACGAGTTTCAATAAATGGAAGCAACCGTCCCGAATAAATAAACTAGAGTCGAACCAAGAAAAGTCTGCAGCGGATTTGATAGCCCACGCAGTGCAAGTGTAATTTATGCGTCATAATTTCATAGAAGTGTGACGCTTAAAATAACACGTGCACTGCGTGGGCTATCAAATCCGCTGCAGACTTTTCATGGATTGACTCTAGCCTTATACCTAAGTAGGTACATATTATGTTTCTGTTTCCTATCTGAAAGAGAGATTAAATTTATCTTTAAATATCTCTTTATTTATCTTAATCTTCTCTTTCCGCTCTTCTATTAAATTTGGTGTTTATTATGCATTGTTTTTATATGCTGATTTATTAAGATTTGAATATGAAACAAAACCCGCTAATACGACCAAAAAGCAAACATCGCGTAATGTTTTTGGTAAATAATTGCTGGTTGTATATTTAATATCTATGTATAATGAAGTACATATATTGATACGAACGAAGTTTGTTTTGCCAGCTTAGATATCTGAATTAGGTAGGTAAATAAGGTACTTATAATAAGTTTTTACAAAAATTTCATTTTTGGTACAAGCTTTTATCGCTGACTGTACTTTTCTTACGACAGACAACTAATACTCATCGAGACAATTCTAAAAACCCCTAATACAATTAAGTTGCGTTGTTTCATCGTAGAGTTCCTATGGCCACCTCCTGTCTCCATCATCAGACCAGTTCGACAGTACCATATTATTGTATTGTCATAAGAACTACATACAGCTGCCAATTTTCATGACGCTACGATCCTTGGAAGATGGTTAAATTAGTTACCTTAGATTCCATTACATAGTTACATACAGGTCGACCTAATAAAAGCTTGTTGAAAAGCCAGTAATGTGACAATTTCACCAAACGTCAGGACATTATGTTTTTCTAAGTTAGGAATAAACAACTGATGAGCTATAAATAAATACCATATAGGCTACGGACGCTACGGTATACCCATTACAGTTCGATTCTACTCGTATTAAAGATAGAGTCTGTGCGGAAAGAGAAGAGTCGTGGAATGTATTGGGTCCCATACATTCCACGACTCTTCTCTTTCCGCACAGACTCTAGATATTTATTTGGTGGGTGGTGTATTTTCTAGGGCATGCAAAATCGATATCGGGAAAGGTTGTTTGACAAGAGCGTGACCAGTGTACATGTATATTTTAAGGATGGCTCAGAAAAAAGTATAGGCTGAATAGATTGTTCTTTTGTCTACAATGCTGCGTAAAAAATAATAAAAAACTTTTGACAGTTTCCCACCTAAACTTCAATAAAAAAAATAATGTCGCTTACTATTCACGTTATGATGATTGATGAGGCAGTGTTCTTCTGTACGTACCCGAAAGGGCCCAAAATGTCACGAAACCAAGCTGATTGCATATAAATAAATCGAAGGCGTTTGTAATTAAGTGGGTGAAGCATTATACGAAGTATATAAATGTTTACTACTTACCAGAACGCGAGATAAAATAAAAAAGACCTCCTCCACATAAGATTTAAAACGGGTCTTGCAGATGTTTTCAAAAAATCCACTTCTATTATTGCGTTCTGGGCCTTCTGGGCAAGTAAAACTAAAGAAAAAGATTTGAAGATATCTCTAGATACAATCAGAATCAGAAGGCGTTTGAATGAAAATGGTTTAAAATAACGCAATACAAGTTTTACCGGTCACGCTATTATCGTACGTAGTGTATTTCCGGGACTGGGTCAGGATTAACGATGATTCACACGAGGCATCCGACACTTGGTTTTCTATAGACAGTCCCGGTCATCACGTGATGCTTTCTTTAGAAAATCAAGTGTCGACGCTGGAAAAATACCATGAGAAAACAAATAACTTTTGTACCAGTAACCTCGGACCGCGTGGAAAGAATGAAGCAAAGTTTAGTTCAGGCGCTACCTTTTTTGTCTTCCGATATGAGTCCTAATAGTATGTATAATTCATTCTTTCACACTTTTATGGATCATTATAATGCGATATTCACCTCAAAATCGGTTGTAGTTAGTGGCGCATCAGTTTTTAGTGAGTGGGCTACTGCGGACTTACATCAACGAAGACGTGAACTGTATGCCTTGTATGAGGAACGGCGGTTTAATCAGAGTGATGAATTTAAAGAACATGTCAAGGAGTATTCGAAGAAGTTTAAAGTAGATTGTCATATAGCTAAGCGAAATTATCTTAGTCGGAAAATAAAAAGTAGTTCCGACATTATTAAAGCAACCTGGAAAGAAATAAATGTGGAGACTGGTCGCTCGAAACACACAATTAAAGAACTTAAACTAAATATTGATAACAAAATTATAGATTCCAATTTAGAAGTAGCTACAGAATTTGAAAAAAAATTCACCGAGGTACCAGTATCCACAACTAAGGATTTAAATTCATCACCCTCATCTGCTGTTACATTATTAAAACATAACGCTCCAGAGTGTTGTGGAGACCTTCATTTTGAACATGTTTGTACCTCAGATGTAATAAAGGCGTTTAAATCAATTAATGTCAAAAAAACGAATGGCCTCTGGGGAGTCTCTGTCCATGCTGTCAAATCCTTAGTAGAAATTGTAGCGCCTGACTTGGTAGTTATATTTAACAACAGTGTTGATTGCGGCGAGTTTCCTGATCTAATGAAACATAGTAAAGTAACTCCTTTATTTAAATGTGGGAGCAGCTCTGACCCCACTAACTTTCGACCGATATCTGTGCTACCAACATTTAGCCAGATTTATGAAAAATTAGTTATTTCTCAATTAGTACGACACTTTGACGTTAATAATTTAATGCATAATAAGCAGTTTGGTTTTACACGGGGTCGCTCAACAACCGATGCTGGTGTTGAGCTAATTAAGCATAATGTATTTTCGATGCCTGGGAGGAGTCACGAGATGCTTTAAGTGTCTTCTGTGATTTGTCTAAGGCCTTCGATTGCGTTTGTCATGAAACACTAATCAGGAAACTTCATTATTATGGAGTTAGAGGATCGGCACTGAATTTACTTAAGTCCTACTTAAATGGTAGAATACAAAGGGTCGATGTGAATGGACAGCGATCACCTGGGTCATTGGTCTCTATGGGAGTACCGCAGGGGTCAATATTGGGGCCTTTCCTGTTCCTTATCTACATACATGACTTGCCATTCCTTGTTAAGACCCACCGTGATGTAGTATTGTTTGCAGACGACACCTCACTTATTTTCAAAGTCAAACGACAGCAAGCTTACAATGATGTAAACAATGCTATTTCAAAAGTAGTAAATTGGTTCAATGTTAATAATTTATTGTTAAATGAGAAAAAGACTAAATGTATTAAGTTTGTCACTAGTAGTAACGTAAGGCATGTGCAAACAAGTGTCATTGTGAAGGATGAGGAATTGGAATTAGTTGATAGTAACAGTAGTAGTAGTAGTTAGTAGTAGTTGATATGTAATGAAATTGATTTATATTAATAAATTATTGATTATTTAATAGGTTGATAGTACAGTTTTTCTTGGTATAACTTTAGATTCTAAACTCCAGTGGGGTCCCCATATTGCTACTCTTTCGAATAGACTGAGTTCTGCAGCTTTTGCAGTGAGCAAAATCCGTCAGTTAACTGATGTGAAAACAGCTCGATTATATTTACTGTGGGGTGGTGCTTCAGAGATAAATACCATTTTTGTTCTGCAGAAGTGGGCTATTCGAGCAATATACAAAATGAACCATAGAGACTCACTTAGAGATAAATTTAAGGAAATTGACATAATAGAATATAATAGAATTGATTTATTCGTAAGCACAAGCAATCGGTACAATACATTATATAAAAGAAAACATAAAATACGATTAAAGTGCCACGAAATGGCCCCATCTCAGCACTGCACTGTCAATACATTTATGAGAATATTCTGTATGTACATAAACATATTGTAAATTTTAGGAAAAATTGTGAAATTCTTAATATTAATAAACATAAGCTCACAGTGCCCTTCACTCGGCTCCATAAAATTAAAAAATCATTTATGGGTAATTGTGTAAGATATTATAATAAACTTCCAAACCATATTACTGAATTATCTATTAATAAATTTAAGAATTATGTAAAGCGTAAACTTATTTCTAAAGCTTATTATACCACACAAGACTACATGAATGATAATACAACGTGGGATTAATTGTTATTCGAAATGATTATTTGTTTATTAGGTATATTTGATTATTGATGAGGAAATGGATATTCCGATGTATGTACTTCTTTTGTTATGTTTTTTTTTTTTGACATTTAGATTTTATTCTAGAAATTCTAGACTAGTAATTTTTAAACATTTTTTTTTATGTTTGACGATCCTTTTGTGAAATTTTTAGTATTAAATTTGATCTGTATAATAATCCAATGTTATTATGGAATAATATTACCATCAATAAATTGCTCTGATAATTAGATTAAGATTAATAACGATTCATAATTCTCTAGTCTAATCTTGTTGCTAGGCCTACTTGAATAAAGTATATTTTGAGTTTGAGTTTGACGCACCAGTACGGACCCGGACCGTTATAGCGTGAGACATCCTTTAGTATTTGAGCATTCTCTGGAAATTGCGAGACTTAAAATATAAGGTTCTATTTTAATTAAAAATCCTGTAGGCGGGTAGCAAAACATAAAAAAAAGCTTAACGTATTTTTAGGTTATCGATTGACTTAATGGCCTAATATATAATAATATGAGATACTACAACGTCCACATGCTCCACAGTATGCCGCCATTCCGCAAGAAGCTCATTAAGGATGTCTCACGTTAGACCGGGCCGTGTTTGGGCCGGAGCTTCCGGGGCTTACTTTTCTATGACATGACAGGGATCACGTGATGCTTTCCATAGAAAACGAAGCTCCGGCCCGGACACGGAGCGGTCTAACGTGAGTTATCCTTTAAGCGCAAAGCTAATGAGCTTTGCGTTTCAAGAACATGTTGACACGCACTTGTTCAATTAGTTTCCCGAAATTTCGACACTTCCCGGCAATTTGTTTTGTTTAGGTACCAGTCCCGGTATCGGATGAAAACGACGAGATAAAGATTTTCACGATATTTTCCCTCGAAGGCAATACACCTACAGTGTGTAAAAATACGAGCGATAAATTAAACCAGATATAGAATTTATCCGTGTAAATCATTCTGTAATTTTTTTTTAAGTTACACTTAATGATGACCTCGTAATTAATTTATGAAATTTTACCGAACAGCTATGTATTACAAACGTTACGAGACATGACATGATATGAGCTTTTTATAGAAACTGCCAACAAGCGTTGCCAGTTATAGGTACTTTAAAAATCTCGTATCTCGTAACTTGTGTGTCGCTTACATTGCGGGCCGAATTATTTTGTATTGTTAAAATTTATCTTAACCTACTTACGTCCTATGCTAACCGCCGTTTAAATATTCGCCCTATTTAATTTACAGACTGTATAATTTTGTTCTCAATAACTAGACACGCTAAATAGTCCACTGGACGAAAGCCATTTAATTAAAAAAAAACTGAATTAAAACTTTGTATAACACGTACTAATATTTCTGTTAAATACTTAAGCATCCTGCAGTGTCATTCTTTGTCACCTTCCTCAAATTTATACAATCTAGCAGGGATGTTGCGGATGCAGATGATTTGACATCCGCGGATGCGGATATTTAAAGGCTCACATCCGCGGATGGGGATGAGGATGTCAAAATTAGGTACTTAAAAAACGTCAAATATTACATTTTAGTAATTTTTGTTAAATAAAACGAAACGTTTAGTATTTGAGCAAGAATATAGGTGCGTTATATTTAATAAACAGTAATTTTTGGCTGACTTTTCAGGATCTAGACGATTTCGTTATAGGTAATGATGAAATTACCTAGCACTTACGCCGCCGCTAAGACGTTCCTGTACCAACTTGTTCGACATCCGCATCCGCATTAAGCTCCGCATCGATTTTATGCGGATGCGGATGCGGATTTAGAAAATAATGCGGAAGTTCCGCGATTGCGGATGCGGATGCGGATAATCGCAACATCGCTGCAATCTAGCATCCCTGTGATGCTGGGAGTGAAACTAACGCACATACATTCGTAAGAGACGTCTTACAGACGTCACCGTGGTGTACAGTGTACGTAATTACGTATTTCACGTATCTTGGTGACAGGGTAAAAAGTAGAAACTTCTTTACAATAACTGTCTTAATAAGGTGCAGTAGGCTCAGAGAACTGAGTTTTTGAGTTTCTCAGCGCTTTTTGAGATCACAATACGGTTGCCAAAATTTAATTAGCTATCTTGAGGCCTTACTCTGGGGACTTCTGCAACTGCGATTCAAATCCTGAGATTTTCATTTCGCTCGATCGAAAAAAATCTCGAACATAGGTCTAAAATGCAGTTAAAAAATATAAATAATTATGCCCAAAAACTAAAAATATGTTTACCGAGTACCTAACAGTTAATATTACTTTTCACTTAGATTTAGATGATTCATTATTGCACTTGACTTGGTTCTAAATGTTCTAATGCTAATTTCTTAAGTATTGAGTAATTAAATAACGCGGTAACGCAGCGAGTGTGATGGGCACCTTTGCGCCGGGGGTAGCGCGGGGAGGCCTCTTTCAGTAGTTTTTATTTATATTCCTTGTTTAGTTTTAGATATATTTATGGTTTTTAGTTTTCATTTAGTTTTATTCATAGATACCTATATTTAGTTCATAAGTTATTTATTTGTCTTTTTAGTGTCTTATTCGTATATAAATAAAATATTAAATAATAAAAGTTACTGGAACATTACATTAGGTTACCCAAAGTTTTATTTTGGTGTTTTTAATTAAGTGTCGAAGGTATTTACTCTAAAATTGGTGTGTTTTTTAATATATATCTACGTATTATTTGAATACCTAAAATCGATTACTATCCGATAAAAGTATTTAGTTAAAGGGGGTTAAAGTGTTGAATCTTGTAGATGGCTACTGCCACGAATGCAGAAGACGCTGGTTCAATCCCTGTCCTGGGCACTGGACAACTTGGCCACCAGGCTCCAGGGTATATGTAATTTAAGAATGGCATTTTGAACATACGCATACAATAATCAGGTTTTCCTAAAGCCCGTCTAAACAAATGTTATTCTCGTAAGAATCTTTCATTTTTGTAATACGTGATCTTAGGTATTTAAAACCGCTTAATGTGGATGGGTAAGTAAACTCTAGTTGTGAAATTATAAATAAAACTATACTACTTAATCCTTACACATATATTAAACTGCCTCCCAAATTAAACTATTTATTTATATACAGGTAAAAACCTACCCACAATAATTATCAGTTAAATCTTATAATCACAACTTTTATTCTGTTGGTAAGTACCTACTTACTCTCTGATATTAATATCGTATCAGAGCCGCTCAAATATGAAAGAAAACAAAAGGAACGCCGAAGGTGCGTACCTTGCGACGGTTGAACGATGGGCATGCGACGGTGTACATGGTGCGGCATCACGAGCGGGGCCGCGGCTGGCGCCGGCGGGTCCATCGGTGACGGCGGCGGCGGTGACACGAAACAGCGCTCCAGGTGTGGCAACGAGTGCGCGCACCAGCCTAACCCCGCCGTTTCGGTGCCCATATCGATGTACCCGTGGCGGTCTAGCGGCCAGCGTGCGGGCCAGCATCGTGAGCACGCGCCGGCCCTGTCTCCTCTGACGCACTCAATCCTCGCGACGTCCCGGTAAATACGCGATGTAACGCGTCCGTTCCCGAAGAAGCGCGCGGCAGGATTGAAGGAGCCGGTGGCCGAGCGCCGGGCACGCTTAGAGCCACGTGCGCCGCGGCACGCTCGGCCGCAACGTGCGCCGCCGGCCGCCACGTGCCGCGTTCCGCGCACCTCCACTAGGCCACCACCCGGCTCCCGGCACCCCGGCACCCCGAGACCAAGCTACCCGGCCCGGAGGACTTGGCCACCACTTCCTTATCTCGCCACCAAAACATCAAGTTCGTTTTCTACATAACTCATACCTTCCAGGCCGGACATAAATTTGGACTTCCCTTGAGCTAATTTGTTTATTCCATTAATTTGGTTCCCATTGTATCAAAATAGACAAGCCGATGGGAATCGATTTATATAAACGCACTGCCCTTGAGTAGTACCTACCTACTCTGACTGAACATGAGATATGTTAAGATAAATGAAACGCATGTATGTGTACTTACGGACTCCCGAGACTAACTGAATGTCATGCATGTTGGGCCGTAAACACAGTACCTACACCACGGCATTTGCTAATTGCAGACCGTGGGCTGTGAAGTTAACAATGTCTTGACAAGCAACTAATTTTCTTGCTGTTTTTTTCCTACCTGTAGCTAACGTAATATAATAACACACTCTTCTGTAATGCAACTTATTTTCAAAACCAGCATCAGTCATAAAAAAAAACTTGAAATCAGAATTCTTTCTATTATGATTATTATTATAAATAATTAGTAAATATGTATAGATACTTTATGTTTTTCTAGGATTAGAAATAACTCCGCAGAAGTAAGCCAGAGGCCAGAGCCAGGGCTCCCCCACGCCAATGAACTTCGATCTGAATCCCTTAATTTTCTAATGTTTTTGTAGCTTATCATATTAACAGCAACGGCTTTAAGCAATATAACTAGTATCCCATATTTAGGTACTTCAAAGTTAATTAATTGTCTTCGAGATATTTGGCATCAAAGTTGAACAATTTTAGGCCAAAAACTCTCTGGCCATAACTTTTGTGTTAATTCGTTTAAAATCAAAATCCTAGAGACATTTTTCGAGACGTCAGAGACGAACCCAAATATGTAGATTTCATTATATTTATACTTTTAAGCCTTATTTAGACGGTTCAAGTACTTGCATACGATTTTCGTTACATTGTTGTATTTGGTCGATCGACTGAATTAATTGTAGGTAGGTGCTCTGTAGTTAGCAATGAATATTGCATGCAATTTCTCGCGCCGTGCAAATGGGGCTATATATATATATATATATACCTACACTTATTTCTATCAAACCGGGTACCTAAATGTTTTAGTGTTAGGTTTTAAGAGGTCTCGCAAAATTTTAGTTTTTAGTTTGAATATTAACACGTTTTAATGCAGGGCAAATGTAATGAAAAAACTCATACGGAAACGACTATAAGTATTTCAGAGGGACTATATTTCAAGAAAAACCTTAAAAGGTTAAAGTTAGCTTGATAGAAAAAAACCGGCCAAGTGCGAGTCGGACTCGCGTTCCAAGGGTTCCGTACATTACACAATTTTTAACAATGTATTGTTTTATGTGAAACGGGAATGAAATGTCTACAAAACTACGGGTCGGATCAAAAACTAAGTAATTAAGTCCGACTCATGCTTGACTGCACATTTCTAATAGGTTTTCCTGTCATCTATAGGTAAAGAACTATTTCGTGAGGTTTTTCAAAATTTTAGACGCAGCAGTTTCGGAGATAAATGGGAATGGTAATTTTTTGGCTATTTTCTTGAATAGCTTCTAAACTCTATACTCGTATATCTTAAAGTTATAAAAAATATATTTGAGATTCTCATAATGGGCTCTTTCATTTGATATGACTGTAACACGATATAGTTTGAAAAACTTTATTTATTTAATTTTCGCGTTTACCCCCCATGTTTAAAATTCATTTGTTTACGTTACATGTCCGTCTTTGGGTCATAAACTTACATGTGTGTACCAAATTTCAACATAATTGGTCCAGTAGTTTCGGAGAAAATAGGCTGTGACAGACGGACAGACAGACAGACAGACAGACGCACGAGTGATCCTATAAAGGTTCCGTTTTTCCTTTTGAGGTACGGAACCTTAAAAATCACGGAAACATATGTAATTTTCAATCGTTACCCTGAATCCCATAGCAGTATACCTAGATTTAAATATTATAATATATAATCGCTAGCTAGTGATATAGCATATAGCCAAGGGATTTGACTAGCGAAATTTTAATCAGAAGTATACTTTCAGATTCAGAGTTATTGAGGTAAAACGTCAAAACCCGCGCGATTGTAAAATCTTCCATCGCAAGTTTCGCGTGGTGGAGCGCCATATTTTTTGTTCCTTTCCAATTTCTTGGGTTTACGCGCCCTCTTAACGAATGCTTATTATATTGATTAACATAAAGCATAAACCGGGAAACGGGAAAGCCTACTCTGCTCGCGCCGCCGCCGCCGCCGCCGCACTGCCGCGCACGTTGCTTCGCGCGTTTCATGAAACTTTCCGCACCCCCACCCACGCGTCACGTCTTGGCTCGCTTTTTATAATTATTTTTAAGGGATTAAAGTAGGTACCTAATTACCTATATAAAAAAAAGTTTGTACTAATTAGGTTCTAGCGGAAAATTTTATTTAAATTAATTGAATAAGTAATAAACAATTTCAGAAACAAATTTCTTACTAAAAGAGCGATTTTTTATTTTTTTACTCTGTTTTAGCTTAATTAGGCAAAAATGCTTTCGTGTATTTTTTTTTTCAAATATAAATATTTTTTATTCGATATATTTATAAAAAAAGGATACATATACATTTCATGTATTGCCTGTCCAGATGTTCTAGGCAGGTCGCGTTTCTCAACCGATTTAAACTTCGAGGCTTGAATCGGTCTGATTTGCCTCTACAATGAAAATGTTCTCGGCTATAAAAACTTAACCTATAGTGTAACGGCAACTATAGAAATGTAGCCGATGCCATGAATAACCAGTTTACCAAACAATATTTTCATGAGTTTTGTGATCGCTGAGATAATATTAAGATACCTGCCGCCAAAATGTACAATGCGTCATCTTAATGGCAGAGTCATGGGGGTTCGCGAGGCCTACAAAGGTACAGCTCACAGAACCAGTAGTAGTTAAATACTTAGGTTAAATAGGTTGGTCAGTCATAACTGTCATGAGGAATTCAGTTTCAGAATCACTCACACATTTAGGTAGGTAACTATATATATGATGACATATACAGGTTGAAAAAAAAAATAGACCCTGGAGGGAAAGTGCCTTAAAACCTTTTTTTACGTAAAGGAAACATTATTTTATTTTTATAAAGAAACCTAACTGTATCAAAGATTTTTATTTCTTTCTTCAATTTCGCTTGTCTAATAATATTCTTGAGTACTAAATATTCGATTTTATTTTGTACGATAGACGAGTGTAAGACCTAACGTTTCTTGGGGAGATTTTATCATTAACATTAACTAAAAAATTATAGTCGGTTCGATTCCCGGGCGTGACCTTGTACCTATTTGTCATGAGATCAGCCGTAAACTCGGTAGATAAATTGCAGACAATTAAAATTATTTATGTCAAGAATTCTTCTTCTTCAAGAAATAAAGAAATATAAAGGGAAGGAATATTCCCCATTGAAAAACATTTGCGAATTGTATTCAGGTAAAGTTTAAATTTCTTCGTACTTATAGAACAGGACAAACGGAATTCTACTCTTCATAGTGAAGGTGGAGGCTAAACTATCCGAGTGTAAAAAGGTCTAATGAAGCCATTGTCAACATGTGGCTCATTGTCAACCCACTCATCATAGGGTCCAAACTGGCTTTTTTACTGGTGGAACTATTAATTAGGCTTACAAGATATACAAAGCTGTACTTAGTATGCATATAAATAAGGACGGTTAACCGTTAAGGAATGATATTTTTACACGGTTTATGTAGGTACTAAAGTTACATTAATTAACCACACAAGAATCTTAGCTTCATTGGCATTGCATGAAAATAGTTTCTTATTAGTTAGCTTAGCATTTCATATTAAAAATAGGTGTAATAAAATTATTTGAATTCTTCGTGTAAAAAAAAATCACTGACCGTATTTTTTGTTGAAACTCGCTCCGTGACTCAGAAAATCTGTAAAGAATAATAATTCCTGAATAAATAAAAAATAAAAATAAAATAAAATATATATGTATGTCGGTATGCCTTTTTGTTTTAGGTTGTACACTACAGATTATTTTTAATTATTATAAAAAGTTCAAGCTTTTTTACTCAAGATCACGAGCGGACCTCTTTCGATCCTAATAGGAGAAAAAAGTGTCCCAAGATTTTTATTTCCATTCCGTTACCATTTTTCATAGACTTTGTAAGACAGTAACGAATCGGCAGGAACGAAAAAGTATGGATATTATGGGTCACTTTTTTCTCCTATTAGG
The DNA here is from genome assembly GCF_910591565.1 of Cydia splendana. Classification (NCBI taxonomy): domain Eukaryota; kingdom Metazoa; phylum Arthropoda; class Insecta; order Lepidoptera; family Tortricidae; genus Cydia; species Cydia splendana. The sequence continues at coordinate 25,449,203 of NC_085987.1, forward strand.
ATCGATAAAGCTAGCTCGTGATTCTGAGTAGAAATTAAAATAAAAAAATCCCAATTTAATATAATATATATACATAGGTAGGTAGTATAGTGTACAACTTTAAATAAAATAGGTCACGTAGGTATATTAAATAAAATTAAAACCATTGTCTAACACTGAACTTGATGGCTGACTATTAAATCATAATGTAAAAGACACGGGGATAGATTAATACCTAGTACCGGTGCTAGCAGAAATGCTACAGTATTTTCATACTCGTATTATATTTATCAGGGTGTACTTAGTTAACCTTGCAGACTCCGAGTTGGATTTGGATCAACTATAAAATCTGGCTGTAGGTATACAACTAATACTTAGATTTGCTCTTGGGAACCACAAAGCTTATTTTTAAAGACAAGACATTCAGCAAGATGGGACATTTTGTGTACGGGGTACATTTTGGACGTAGGACATTTTGCAATAGGAACAGAACTGACAGAAGGAAATTTAGCCATTGGCTCATGTGCCATAAAATATCAAATAACGACAAATTAAAATCGAATTCTGTAACCGCACAATCAACATTGTTGAAGATGAGGTGTTGCGATTATATAGAAATGAAAGCGAAATGTAACCTAGTTAGCTCTCTACCTAGAGTTTTATAAATATTATAAATTATGCATACCTAATATTATAATTGACGATATAAAACAATAATTAGGGTTCCGTACCCAAAGGGTAAAACGGGACCCTATTACTAAGGCTCCGCTGTCCGTCCGTCCGTCCGTCCGTCTGTCACCAGGCTGTATCTCGTGATCTGTGATAGCTAGACAGCTGAAATTTTCACAGATGATGTATTTCTGTTGCCGCTAGAGATGGGTAACTACCCGGGTAAATACCCGAGAGCGGGTATTTACCCGGTAAATACCCGATATTTACCTACCCGCGGGTAAATACGCGGGTATTTTCGTTTTTCTTCTAAATTTGATGTGTTTAATGGTATGTGAGTATAAATAAGATTAATTTAAGTATTTTTTTATAATGTTACATAAAATGTATGTTCAAACTAATTACGAAAAGGTTGCTATGAGGTGAAGTTCGATTTTAACATATCAGTCCAATTATGAAAATCGTGTAAAATCATTCCCTGGCTTCCGGAAATGTTTTAAAATGCTTTTAATATACATTAGAAAGATGAAAATAAAGAATACTTTTGAATGATAATAAAAAAAAATTGTGCAGTATCCCAAATTGTGAAGCTTATAAGTCAAACACAGTTAGTTTTAGGACAAATATGTATATAACCTTTTTTGTAGAAAATTATGTCTACTTTAGTTTGTACATACAACACTTTTCGATATCAATGACAGATTCCAAGAAATATGAAAAAGTTCACTTTTGCCCCCCTCCCCCCAACCACACCCCCCGCCGACCGAAGTTGGAATGTGTATTATCAACGTATAAGTACGATAATTTACTCAAGGCTAAAAAAATACTCTTATGACGGCCTTTTTTTAATATTTATCAAAATTGTACTAAAAATTCTTTAATTACAACTGCAACTGCAACTAAACCATTTCATTTTAAATGACACATAATAATTACAGCCATTAACTCGGTTTATATCTCCACTTTAACACAAATCGACATGTGCAACAATAAATGAATCTACCCGTCCATTTGGGTAGATACGGGTAAATACCGGGTAGATGGGTATTTACCGGGTATTTACCTGGGTGGGTAGATTGGGTAAATACCCGCAACCCATCTCTAGTTGCCGCTATAACAACAAATACTAAAAACAGAATAAAATAAAGATTTAAGTGGGGCTCCCATACAACTAACGTGATTTTTGACCGAAGTTAAGCAACGTCGGGCGGGGTCAGTACTTGGATGGGTGACCGTTTTTATAGATAACGGTACGGAACCCTTCGTGTGCGAGTCCGACTCGCACTTGCCCATCTTTTTCTGTAATCCTCCGTAAAGTATGTAGGTACTTATTTTCTTCACATAAGCTGTTTTTGAACAATAAAAGTACCTACTTATGAGATTCGATTCCCTAGTACGAGTATGAGTATATAATCAAAATACTTAGCTTTTATTCTAATTAATCGGTCAAGTGGGGTCTAGATCAATTTCCATAGAAACTTGTTTTATTTTCGCACATAAGAAAACCACGTAACAATTATTTTTAAAAAACAGCGTAAGTGAAGGAAATACTTTACGGAGGATTACGAGTAGGTATACTATTACTCCGTAAAAAAAAAAAGTATACTATTTACTTTTTTTTCGGTAAACTAACGTAATACTTATATACTATTGTTTTATTTTATCATTAACCTACCCAATGATACCTACCTAGGTATATTTTGTTTATTGGAGAAGCGGGTTGAAAGTGACCTGGTTTGTAGGGACCGAAATGGCGTATTCCTGTTTGTCCCCGTCCCATGGGTGGGCAAATGGTCAAAATTGCCTAATACCTGGGAAAGTGGGAACATACAATAAACGTGATTTCTTTTGCCGTTTTGTGCGTAATGGTACGGAACCCATCGTGCGCCAGTCCGACTCGCACTTGGCCGGTTTTTTTAGGCAAAGGTGCACCTACATTCTATGACTCTCTTTCCGCACAGACTTTGATGGCTATGTGCGAAGTAGGTGGTGGGGAAATACAAGCGACACCAACGCACGACTCGGTGAAAATATGAACTTTCGTGGGACTGGTGGGAGACATCCTCATACTATTTATCGATTTTTATAATGTTAAGTTATTTATTTCAAATATTTTGGGGAAGTAATGGGTTACAGCAAAAAGGAAAATGGTGTTCATAAAACACAATAAAATATTTTGCCTTCGCGGGATTCGGACTCGTTTATTTGTAATATTTATATACCTGGACCTAATAATTATGTTTCCTTATGCGGGCATACAAGCAGTCGCGCTTCACAAATTATGTCTCGAAAACATTGTTGAATATTAGTCAATCATATCATAAATTTTATGTACCTACAAATAGTGCGGCATAAAATAGTAGAAATTAAATAAAATAGAACTAAAAAATTTCCATATGTTAAATTGTTGCCATGATTAAGCATTTCACGTTCAGAATGTGACAGTTACGTAGAAAGTGGCGCCTTCATTTATTTTCTACTAATTTATGTCGCACTGTACAATTTGACTGAAATTATTGGAAATTATACACATATTCCTCAATGGTTCGAAGTTAATCGAATTTAAACTGTCGTGAGAGTTTTTAGTCCCATAGGTACTTAAAATTAAAATTAGGGCCCAGGGTCCAGGGTACAGGATCTAGGGTCCAGGGTACAGGATCTAGGGTCCAGGGTACAGGATCTAGGGTCCAGGGTCCAGTATCCAGGGCCCAGGGTCCAAGGTCTTGGGTATTTCGGAGTGTAATTCGCATATTCCTCAAAAGTTCGAATTTAAAATGTCGTGAGACATATGTACTAACATGTTTTTAGTCACGTACTTAAAATTAAAATTCGGGCCCAGGGTCCAAGGTCTTAGGTCTTTCGGAGTGTAATTCGGTTATATTTCCGAAAGTTATATGTATGAGATATACAAAAGGCAGTGGTGTGAAAAGATGCAATAGCTCGCGGGGGAAAAATGTATCCCTCTCCGATTTCTATGGACGAGCAGACCGCTGAACTAGATACTAGTACTTTTTACAATGGTACATACCTATCTTATTGTGGATCAAGTCTAATCTAAATTTATCCACTTCCCGATTTCTGATTGGTATGTAATTTTGCATAAATATGTAAATCGGATGACAATGCAATATTATGACGACATGGAACTGATCTCATCATGAAGACAGGTGGTGGCCATGGGAACTCTGTCATAAAACTAATTGTGCTTGCGGCTGTTAGAATTGACTCGATGAGTAATTGTGATTAGTTACCTGTGGAAAGAAAAGTAAAGTCACCAAAAATGAAATCATGTCGAAGCAATATTTTTGATGTTCATTTTCAATGTCCTGCGATTAACACGTTCACTGCGATAGAATGTCTAAAGACCCCCTGCTAGTACTCCCGGGCTGTGCGGGCAAAAATATTGTGGTTTTGCTCTGGTGCGGACCTCGTAGCTTATAGAATTGTATAGGTAGAAAAGAGTCCAATATATGGTTCGATTTATATTATAACGTAGAATTTTTTGACACTTTAAAACACGCAGGAGGCCTTAAGGCCTCTCATCGCACTGAGAGTGAAAAGTGTGCGTCCAGTGCGGATAGGGGGTCTAAAGACCTCATATAGGTAGTACGGGCTTATCCGCCCCCTCCCGCACCTGTCTGTGTCTATGATAGTCGAACTATGACCCAGTGATGTGCACGCGTCTATGAGCAATGTACGTAATGTATTGCATTTGCTCGTGAGTCAAAATACGTACATTCTAAGTAGTAAGCGTCAATTGTGTTCAGTGTTTAAGTTAAATACCCAAGAAGTGACCAACAGGTCAGTGAGTGATATTAACAATAGGTAAGTATCGAATGTGATGAATCATGGGTCGTGTAAACAAGAGATGTCGGAGAATTCTACAATTAGCACAGAATCAGAATGAAGTGCAAGACGAAACCTCTATGCCAAAATATCGCCGAATTTACCAAAAAGTTACTGCAAAAGCGAACACAGTAAGTGAGCCGTCTTCTAGTAGAAATTAAATCTTACTGATTCTACTTATCTTCGTGATTGTAACAAGCCACTGTGTCTTAAATGTTTCTATAACAGTCATATGTGATTCAATTACAGTACATAATAAAGTTTTTTGATTTATCGATAAAATGCATTTTTATTAGGAACATCACTAGAAGTAAATACAAATGTACCTCAAATTCAGTGTTGTAAGAGGTCTAAAAGCCTCCTAATTATTTTTTGTCATTATTCCATATTCTGACATCAGAACTTCGGGCGAAGCCAAAACAAGACAAAAGAGTCCTTTAGCAACATCATTATATAAGTATCATTCTCAATTTTGTGAATTTCATGAGAAAAAAAGCATTTTAATATTCTTGTTCCTTGAGTGGTCTTAAGGCCCCTAACCGCACCGGTGAAATGGTACAGTTAAGGCGTACAGACCTCTTACAGCACTAGTTGAAAGTTAGCAATATTTTGAGCCGCAGTGAACGTGTTAAATATGTAAAAAAATATGTTGGCGCAGACAGAAGCATAGGTACGTACATATTACATTACCCAAATATCAGGAATTCAAGTGCAGGAAACCTAACAAAATATACAGGATGGGCCAAAAATTTCTGCACTCTTTAAACATTCACAAAAATAATACCTACTGTAAATTTTATTCTATACCTACTTAATTTATTCAACCTAACAACAATTTAATGCAATTGGCACTCCTGCAATAGACTATGTGAACTTTGGAAAACTCGCTGACACTTGCTGCAAGAAAGTTTTGTTTAAATTGGGGTATTTTCATTAGTTTATTAAGATACGGTAATATACTCGACTCTTTAGATATCCCCCCGGAAAAAAACAAAAAGTGAAAGAAGGAACCTTTCCGAGAAATCAATTTGTTGGGAAACATTTTTTTGTCTGCCAGCAAATTCATGTTCGACGTATGGTATGTTGCTCCATCTTGTTGCATCGCTGGCCTGCTGCCATCCTTCAAATTCATGCAACTGTGGAACCAAGACTCTCACGTCAGCTTCACGTATTCCACTGAATTAGCTGTAACGTTATTTCCTTGATTATTTTCAACTTATCCCACACCTTACACCTAGTGATTGTTTCTATGGGGATGTCTGAAAAGTCGAGTGTGCCTTAGTAAACTGATGACTATACCCCAATTAAAACAAAACATTGACGACGATCCGATCATGTGTCAGCAAGTCCAGGATGAGAGTCGGATATGGTGTAATTCAATATCCATTCCAGATCCATCTGCATTAAATTGCATCAAATTGTTGTTAGAAAGAATAAATGAAATTAGGAATATTTTTTTTTATGTTATAGTCAGCAAACGAGCAGACGAGCCGCCTGATGGGAAGCGGTCATCGTCGCCCATGGACATAAGCAACATCACAGGAGCCACTTAAGCGTTGCCGACCCTTGAGAACCCTAAATACCCAATGCCAATTTTAAAAAAATTCAAAAAAATTTGGCCGACCCTGTACAACAAGACAGCCCCAAGCAAATTAGTTTTCAAGCGGATGTTCAGTAATCATCTGCTCTGCATCTGCATCATCTAATGTCCATCACCCCATATAATTATCAGGTATTAACTAGTATTTATTCATACATATATAATATGCATATATGCATGTTTATAGTACACTGCAACGTTTACCTTATGTATTGTTTGTAATTTCTGTTTGGCCCTTAGTTAACTGGTAGAGAATGCCTTTTGCCATTAAGTCCGCCATTTGTACATAGTTGTTGGTATTTTTGTGCAAAAGAAATTTAAATAAATAGATAATAGGAGAAATTGTGTAAAAACGTTGTATGAAATTCGCACAGGCAAATAGATCCAATTTAAGGAAATATGTACCTTCAAACATTATACACCGTGATTTTTTTATATTTCGTTAATTTAAATCAAGTATCTTTCTCAAAAACACCGGTATTCTAATTAAATCCATTTCGGAATTATCAATAATTTATTTTTTTCTGATAAGGCCCCTACGAGCGTGTACACTTGCCTTAGGGCCTGTTTACATATTGATTAGTGTTTAGTATGAGTTCATACATTTAGTACTAAACTTAAGTGTACTTACTGTCTCGGACGATCGATGTTCGAAATGACATTAATACGTCACAGTTTTCAATTGTTTGATTAAGTTAAATGTAATGCCCGTGTATAGGTATGCAAAATTTAATTATAGTTCGTTTTTTTTTAGCATTAGAGAGAACTTGGAAGAAGGTAAGCGATCTTGACATGTCTTTTAATTGAAAAACGCTTTTTAAAAATCAGTAACTATTACTTATGAAAGCAGAAGAATATAAATGATCGTATTAGATTCATAATTGTTACATATTTGCCGTAACTTATTTTTAAAATGTGTTTTTCAATTAAAAGACACATCAAGATTGTTTACCTTATTTCTAATGCTAAAAAAACGAACTATAAGCAGGTACTTTATATTTAAAAAAAAAACAATTAACTATGCCATTTAGTGTTCTTAAACGTATTATAACCATACCCCGAAGTTAACAGAATTTAATAAAAACACGGTGTATAATAATATTTTTAGGTTTATTCGGTTTATAAATAAATTCGTAACAACTTTGATCTATTCTGCACTATTATATTTTAAAACATTGCATGTGCCTATAGCGCCATCTATAAGTTATTCGTAAAAACAATACGTCATTGAGAAGCGCTAATTAGGTTCATGGACGTCGTAAATATACTTTAAGACATACCGCTAGGTGGCGTTATTAGCGCCATCACTAAAAAAGTAAAACTATGTTGCTCCTTATTGACTTACCATTCCGACTCATGGCAACTTAAATTGAATTATCTAATATAAATTTAAAACAAAACAAAACACAAACTATGAGAAAAACATGAAAAATGTTAGTTATGCTAAGTTTAGAAACTAAAACTTTAATAATAATAAACTGAGGGCCGGTCACATGTGCTCACTGTGATCACAGTGTAGTTTCCTGCTATTGGATGAATGTCGTCCGGTCGGTAAAGCAGAACGGTATTCCATTGGACAAGCATATTGATGCAGCAAAACAGAGCTAGCGGGAGCACGTGATAAGCTAGGTAGACGCAGAATATTGCGAGACTACACATAGATGGCACTGTAGGCTGACGTTTACTAGAAGTCTGACATGATATTACATGTGAGTTGATGTGAGTGACATAATTATGATAATAGTGGATAATAGTCAGACAGTAACAACTGGTACAGCGCACGATTCACTCGTGTAACGACGATTTGCAGCATTTATTATTTTTGTTAGGTATAACTGTTTTTGTTAATTTCATAAAATATTCAATCGATAAACGTGTTCTTCTGTTCTGTCACAGGTATTACTATACGGTCCACACCTTTGTTCAATTCAGCCCTTAATGATAAAAAATAAACAATTATTCATTGCTTTATTAACGTACCGTAAAATGGAGTGAGTAGGGACGAAATCAAAGTCCAAACCTGGATAAAAGTTTATTTTAGTTTGTCAATGATAATCTGTTGTTTCATTTCATAATTTTAGAGATAAACACGAAATACTTAGTAGGAAATCCCAGCTCACCCCGTAGTTGGGGCGATGAGGGATTTCATACTAAGGTGAGTTTTGAAAATTGTTGGATCGACACTTTGGAATTATGAACATTTTATTAGATTGGTTTGTTATTAGAATATATAATTAACGTAGCAGTAGCCTGTAAAAACCAACTCACCCCTCTGTCATCCCTCCTCACCCCATTCATAACCCAACTGCCCCCGTAATCCTAACTCACTCCATTTTACGGTACTTATAAATATCTGGTCAAATAATAATAAACCTTTCGCATTGAAAAGGTGACATAAATTGACTTTTTTTAGCTGAAAAAGGGACCAATGCCACTCGATAGAATAACTTGGTAAAGAAGTGACGAAGGCTACAACATGCCTAACTTTAGTGTAAATTTACTAAGTCACGATGGTGGACATTCACTCCGTCAAGCCAATTAGGCCACCAGCGTATTTTTTTAAGTATATATTTTTTTATCTGACTTTTTTTATAAGAAAAAGCTTAAAATCAAGCTGTAAAGTACTCTAAAACAAAAATGAACAAGGAGATGTGATATTTTTGTTGTGAAGTACTTAGTGTTTAAGTACACGCGACATCCCTTTGACTGTTTTAATGCCTAAAGTTCTGTTATGGGGGAAGACAGTAGGTAGATATCTAGACTTTTCATCATGCGTAGGTAAGTAGGTATGTCATGAATACCTGAAATGCTACCTAATACAGGAAAAAGTTAAGTAGGAATTTTTTTATTAAATGAGTTGTTAAAATGTTTCTACATGGTTAGAACCAGGCCTATTATATTTCAGGGACCATGTATTTGCCGACCGATTATACTATACTGACTTACAAACGGATTTAGGCTTGGGGCCGTAATTCGGAAGCGGGCAGGGAATGGTGTGGGACTGGGGGCGATTGGCCCACAAAAGTAGAGACTGCGATAAAAGCACATCGGGCGAATGGAAGGACGCAGACGTGCCGAAATGCTGTCCGATGTCTATGAATATTTTTTCATCTTCACCAACAATTTTCCATTAGTATGAACTGTTCGGACTCTTCGGTTCGAAAGTTTCGGGCACTTCTGGAATATAATAACTAAAAATAAGAGACAAAAGAATTTTTGTAGATGAAATTTGAACTCGGATAGACACGCGATAGCGTGTCCAGCCAAGTTCAAAGAAAAAGGAACTGGCGACGCAGCAACCGTGTGTAATATTACACGAACCAATTCGAGCTACTTTTGACCCCTTCACAACTTGAAACCTACTTAACCTACACTAATGAAATTTGACACATGTATTGAAGCCCCTTAGCTAAAGGAAAAAAAATATTATTACTTATATAGACCAAAAACCTAACCCACTTCTAGATCACTTAGAAACTTGATATTTGGCATCAAGGTAGACTATTAGGTGTACCTATATAGAGGGAAAAATCTAAAAACTGGAAATTATTGATATTTCGATGAAAAAAAATTAATTAATACTTATAGACCAAAAACCTAACCCACTTCTAGATCAATTAAAAACTTGATATTTGGCATGAAGGTAGACTACTAGGTGTATATAGAGGGAAAAATCTGAAAACTGGAAATTATTGACATTTCGATGTAAAAAAATAATAATTTGTACTTATAGACCAAAAACCTAACCCACTTCTAGATCAATTAAAAACTTGATATTTGGCATGAAGGTAGACTACTAGGTGTATATAGAGGGAAAAATCTGAAAACTGGAAACTATTGACATTTCGATGTAAAAAAATAATAATTTGTACTTATAGACCAAAAACCTAACCCACTTCTGGATCACTTAGAAACTTGATATTTGGCATGAAGGTAGACTATTTGGTGTATATAGGGGGAAAAATCTAAAAACTGGAAATTATTGATGTTTCGATGGAAAAAAAAGTCATTAATACTTATAGACCAAAAACCTAACCCACTTCTAGATCACTTAGAAACTTGATATTTGGCATGAAGGTAGACTATTAGGTGTATATAGAGGAAAAACCCTGAAAACTGGAAATTATTGATATTTCGATGGAAAAAAATAATAATACTTATAGATCAAAAACGGGGTTGGTCCGTGCCAAAAACCTAACCCACTTCTAGATCACTTAGAAACTTGATATTTGGCATGAAGGTAGACTATTAGGCGTAAGTATATCTGAAAACTGAAACTTTTTGACAATTGACTGCGCGTTCGCGCGAGCGAGGGTCTCTTTTTCAGCTTAGGCAAACTGCTTTCATGATGAATACCTACTATAGTAATTTCTGTACAAAAAGTAATGATATCCCAACAAAAACATAAATGTGAAATGAGAGCCAAGTTCAATGTTAAGAATATGTGTCGTTGTTGACTCGCCGACAAAAGAATTGAAATCTATATGGGTGCCAAGTTCTGTGTTGTGTAAAAAATCCTGAAATTATAAAGGATTTGTCTTGGCTAGTTTTTACGTATAGGCAATTTTTCTAAAATTTGGTTTGTTGGTAAAAACTAGCCAAGTCAAATCCTTTATAATTTCAGGATTTTCTACACAACGCAGAACTTGGCACCCATATAGATCTCAATTCTTTTGTCGGCGAGTCAACAACGACACATATTCTTAATATTGAACTTGGCTCTCATTTCACATTTATGTTTTTGTTGGGATAAGGAGTTACTGAGATATGTCAATGTGGAAAAAACGCAAAAGCAGGTTCAGGGAAAAAAGCCGCACAATAGAGATAGATACCTTACACAACGATGGTAGCATTTTGGAAAATTTAATTTATTGAGTAGGTACCTACACTGAGAGAAAAGTATAACAAAAACACACTTAGAATTACAAAAAAAAACTTAATCCGGGGACAAGGAGAGTCAACTAAGAGGAACAAATTGACTTTTGCAATTTCTATTAGTTCTTGCAATTTCTATTATCTGTTTGTTGAAATTAGATTTAGGATTACTGAACTGTTTGTAGAAATAAATAAACTTTACAGAAATAGTGAAACTTCCATAATTATTACTAAACTTCATTTTTTCCCCCAGTACAGAACTGTTTTTTAATTCCTGGTGATGATTTTTCTCTCAGTGTACCTACCTAATTAATAAATTCTGTTAGTTACCAAAATATCATGACGATGCATATCATCGACTAAACTCAGTTTTTTTTTTTATCTTATCTAAACCAATCACTTTAAAAAGATATACCACCGACATTATCTAAAAATACATTAATCGAGATACTAAATGTAGGTAAGGAGTAAAAAATGGATAAGGAACCTCTTGTAATTATGTAGGTAGGTACACAATATACGTATTGTGTACCAAAACGTGTGTGTGTGTAAAAAAACGCGGTAAAAGTACGCCTTTACCGCGTTTTTTTTCTGGTTAAATCTAATAGTTTGGTTTTGATATTTTTTGTGATCTATTCGGCCGCAGGTTGCAAAAAAAATCATTACGCGTGTAATGCGTAGGTAGGTACTTAGGTACTTACCTACAGGATGCGTACATATACCAAGTAGTGACTGAAGAGGCATCGTGATTGATCATGATCCCGTCGGTACCGTAAACCGGGGATACTTTGATCAATTTTAGAGTTTGGGACCAGTTTTTGACGATCCTAATATACGTAAAAATATGAAATAAAAATATAATAATCGGTTTTTTCTCTTCTTTCAGTCTGCCAAATAAAAAAAAATTAGGACTTATAATTTTTTCAGAAAAAAATAAAAACAACGTGATCAAAGTTGTATTGAGAATGGGGTTACTTTGAAACCACTACTTTTTTTGCTGACAATCTAAAGTAGACCCGCTAATAAGCCCGTAAAAAATAAAAAAATAAAAATTTGTTAAGTACTTTTTAAGTTATATATATTTTTAAGGTGTGGGGTTACTTTGATAACATACCAAATGATACAAATTAATAACTTTAAGCGCTTATTAGATCATTTACTATAAATAACGTAGGGGTTTAACTTATCATCGCACTTAGCAACAGATTTTTGAATTGCAAGCTTTTCCGTTTCAGTAAATTTGGTCTGTGCCTTTGATATGTTGCCTTTATACTTATTGTATAAAGTTCTATATAAAATATTGTATGCTTTCCATGGCGCACGAATAGATTTTAAGCCCGCCACTATTTTTTCAAGTGCATCATTGAGTTGATCTTCTTGGTATTTTTTGTAGTCTCGATTTTTTTTTGTAATCTCTGGCATTGTTTCTATAAAAGAATATGCATTATTATTTATTGTAGAATTAATACCCTGGTGGGCTGGTGGCCTCATGCACGTATGATAAAAAACCTAAATCAAAGCCGCAGGATAAAATATAGCCAATTTCCACCCAGAAAGTTAATTCCATACAATAAAAAAGGGTAAAAGAATGTTTTAAATCAGATAAGCAGTTCCGAAGATCAACTCCTACATACAAACTTATAATTTTACATCCTCTTCCTCTTGCACTGACTCAAACGATACTTATTTATTATATAACTATTGAAAAATATACATTAAAAAATCGTATGCTGCCAAAATAATTCATGGTGTTACTTTAATATTTTGATCAATTTCACCACGTATAAGTGACCAAAGACACCCCGACCCATGGATTCCCCGGCTACGTGCGCATGTGTAGGTTGTCGAATTCGGGTATTTTTTTATAAACTCACGAATAAACACTGATTAACCTAAGACACTATAAAATTACATGTTTAATACATTTGGCACAAATACAGTCAAAGTTTTTCAACCAAGAAAACCAGGTAGAAAAGCGTACCCGCCATTAATATTTTTTTTCTACACGAAATATTAATAATTACACTCGCATCCGATTACTACGCGGTTAAGCAACTATCAGTATTGCCAAAAAAGAAAAAATAACTGCGAAGGTATTTTTCAATTCGTTAAAACAAGCACTTTAGTAGCGGAGGGAAGTTGTTATCAAAGTCGACCCGCAAATCAAAGTAACCCCGGTTTACGGTATTGTAATGCCTAACGTCACTTTTTGATCGCTCGTTAGTAAAATACCATAGTCTAATAAAACATGGTCTTCCATTCCCAGAGTGACACGGGCCTACGTCACAACAACATGGCCGCTATATATAGCGCTATCGCATATTATCATATAGCGCTGTCGCATGATGACGTAGGCCCGTGTCAGTTTGGTGACCTAGAAAAGACGGGAATGGAGTACCAGGCGGAGTAGTAAAATACTATTTTGTAGTAATCGACTAACGCGATCATTATCAGTAGGTACAATAATATATCGATAGTTTGTTAGATACCAATTAGGTATAATAAAATATCGATGAATTTATCCAAATACTGTCGATAAAATGATTCAGCGTTGCACTACAATCAAGTGGTAGGTACAATACAAATCTTGTTTCTGATCATACAATGTTTCGGATCTAAACTTCTACGCACTGTGAGCTGTGCTAAAGATACCTGCAGCGAAAGGTACGTACACCTAGTTATTATAATAATTTATCTGGCATAGGGAAACTGCGCGTGTACAAAGTCGCATTACAGTCAGAGTGGTGCCTGGTGGCCCATAATTTAGCGAGCTCTGATATCGTGGCGCCAGAACCGCTGTGATTTATACCGAGCGTTACGTAGCTACATCTCATTGTGCTTTTAAAGTTTCCATTCAAGGAATCAATCCGTAGTGCAGTGCACTCTCACCTCCGCGATACGCATTCCGTTACTTCATAATATGTGCGAGTACCGATAGCCAGGCTCGATGGCCGTTGTTTTTTCTCTTGACTGATAAGTAGGTACTGCATGGTCATGACTCCCGATTCTCCTGAGGTCCCAGTGTGGTAGGATATTGCGTAAAGGTGCACTTATCCCTGTAGCACTTGCCATTGATAATTATATTAGGTAAACCAGACTGCCTTATAAATAATATTTATTATCTATCTACTGACACATACGTAAGTACAGTAATTCCGAGTAAGACTTGGTCATAATTCTTAATGCAAAATGGTAAACTACCAGGGCTGCATAGTGCATTTACCACAAGACCGCACACTGTGAATGCATGTGCCAGCTGATGAGCAATATGTTATGTATTTGTTGCGAACAATAGTGCACCCGAGTCAACGATAAAGGCTCTGTTAGGTATGCGACACTGACACCCAGCACCCAGTCCCAGTCATGTCAAGTGATATGCTTTGTATACAGAGCCTCTACCATCAGTTTTAACATTGACATAACGCTCACGTCTACGTAATTTACTTTCTGTACATCTCGCTTCCACTATTGCTCGCATATGCGAGTACGAGCGAGATGCATAGAAAGTAAGTTACTTAAACGTGAGCGTTATGTCAATGTCAAAACTGGTGGTAGCCGTACAGGGCGACGCCGTACTTCACGTCCTGTAACAAATGTAAAATAAGTAAACTATTTTTTGTGATTTTTTTAAAATATTATTTTACTTTTTTGTAATTGGTTGAAAAAGTTGAATACATCATGCTCACGTTTGAAATACTTTTTCGACATATTATAAAATGTGAAGATATTTTCTATGCAACGGAACGCGATAGCTAAGAACTCGACATATCAGATTATTCAAATTGAACTTAAATTCGATTCAAATTAAATTAATTATTTTATTACTGATCTAAGTGATCTATCATGAAAAGTCTGTATAATAAAAAAAGATCTGCGATCTGGATCTGGTATATCACAGTTTTTGCGCTATAAACGTGAAAATATTTAGACCGTCCTTGAGGCGACCTAGATATTGCTCAGGTAGGGTTTTTCATTTCCCTTTTATTCTTCTGTCAGCGTCTCGTCGCGCATATTTCGTATCGGCGCCCTTCCCGGCCCCCGAGGCTCAGTCGCGCCTTACATAAATATTACTTTTTCAGTCGCACCTAACCAGGTCAAATTCAAGAATGCCTGCTATGCCTGAGCAATTACTAAATAATTAAACTTGTAAATTATCAAAACGTCAGATGTTTTACAGTCGAAGGCCCACTAATGTGGCTGACTAGCAGGATTTCCCTAATATCTAGACACGCAGCAGTGTGTCAAGCCAAATACTTACAAAAGAAGAGAACTGGCGACCGAGCGGCCGTGTGTTATATTACACGAACCATTTGGAGCCACTTTTGACCCTTACGTAACACAAAATAGGTAGGTATATGAAATTTGGTTCATTTGTTAAGACTCTTAAATCTAACTAGAACCCCAAATTTCATAAATAATGCGCGACCGGAATTTTTCTCACTGACTGACTGACTGACCTAACATCTAAAACCTAACCCACTTCCATGGCCTAGCAAGTTGCAAATTTGTCATCTAGCTAAGTAATTATTTGGTTACGAACCTAAGATAAAGAAACAGTGTTTTTTTTACGATTTGTATAACTTTCCAAAAAAAAAACATGATTTTATTTACAATCTAAGCTCCTATCGAATTTGTAACAACAAAAATGAATTTTAGTTTCTAAATCAACTATGATGCATGCATACTAATAATTTCTGTACAAAAAGTAATAAAAATGATAAACCCATCAAAAACATAAATGTGAATTGACAGCCAAGTTCTAGTTCACTTGGGGTGTAATTTATGTTCAGGATTTGTCTTGGCTAGTTTTTATACCAACAAACAAAATTTTAGAAAACTAACATAGACAATTAGGTATAATATAACCTGTACGCAAAAACTACATGTAGGTACAGTATTAATTTTAGTCGCATTAGTTAGATAAAGAAAGTGTTTTGATTGTAAGACATGTGCTAGACAAGACAGATAACAATAATACCCGCATTGAATACGGGGATATCTCGAGAATATATTTTTATCCTAATTATGTATTTAGAGAAAACCGTACGTAAGTATGCGCTAAGCAGACTCCATAACGCAGCAAACGATACGATATAGGTAGGTACCTAGTTAAAGTTGGCATATAGCTACACCTTATTATTGATAAGGATTCGCAAGTGAACTCAGATAATCTCACACGAGCAGCAAATTTGTAAAATCAGTTCGTTCTAATAAAGTTACCGATTTGTACCGTCTATGCCCACATACACGCCATAATGATAGCGTTATCGATGAACATTCTGCATGTTGTCACTTGAGAATCGTTTGGATTGTTATCTATCTAATACTCAAACCTTGGCGTGGCGCCGACAATAAATCACATCCATCAGGTTTACGGTAAGTATAGTATAAAAGTAAATTATAAAATGAAGTCGGTTAAGAGCGCTCTTACAAGAAAAGTCGAAATAATGCAAAATTGATGATACTAGTCGACGAAATTCAGGACTTTGCG
This sequence comes from Cydia splendana, assembly GCF_910591565.1. NCBI lineage: Eukaryota > Metazoa > Arthropoda > Insecta > Lepidoptera > Tortricidae > Cydia > Cydia splendana. The sequence goes on from NC_085987.1 coordinate 25,465,663, forward strand.
CTCATTATTAGAAACAATGAGTACTTGTTCCAGTAAAAGCGTCTTCTTATCTTTATAAATATCGTTGTAAATATTAGAAAAAGGACTTATTAAATTAGTAATGATTTTTTTTCTGATGGTCGTTTCCGAAAAACCCCGTGAAGCACTGAATGGCGAGCTCTTATTTGGAAATGTTGAGAATTTTACTCTGCTAAACCTGGCTATTTTGTATTACTAATACCCTGTACTTTAGGCATATCAAACTATATTTTTCCTACATACCTTTGAGAAAGAGAAAATCAAAGTAAAACGAACTCGATTTTCTCTCCGAAACAAGTGTCAATTCCTACGAAAATCTACTTAATATCGAAGTCATTTTCATACTCAAGCAATCTGCAACGTTTGCTTATACTGTTGGTATACATTAGTGTTTATGAAATTCTACTATAATTTTTTGGCAATTTTTTGAAAACTACTCTATATTACCGATGACGCGCGCTGCGCCAGCTCAGTGCCGCGGCATAGCTTATAGAGGCAGGACGTGTGTCGGTCGGCTCCGCACATTTTCAACGGCGACGACGAGGTTTTTTATCATTGTGTGCGGCGGGCGCCGTGTAAAATGCTATACTGTGTGCGTGTAAACCGCAACGAGAGACTTTGATCCTAGCACTGTTTTTATAGTATTATAATTTATAATGGTACAGTTTAATAAACTACCGGACAGGATTAAAAATATTTGAAACGACCTGACATTCTATATGTATTTATTTGACTCAAGATAGTACTCAGGGTCTGATGATGGAGCCGGAAGGTGGTCACCGGTACCAATCAACCATGCAACTAAACCACTTCGTGTTTAGGCTCGTTTTATTCGTCTCAACAAGATCTTTGACTTAAGATAGTACTCAGGGTCTGATGATGGAGCCGGAAGGTGGTCACCGGTACCAATCAACCATGCAACTAAACCACTTCGTGTTTGGGCTCGTTTGATTCGTCTCAACAAGATCTTTGGCACAAGATAATACTCAGGGTCTGATGATGGAGCCGGAAGGTGGTCACCGGTACCAATCAACCATGCAACTAAACCACTTCGTGTTTAGGCTCGTTTGATTCGTCTCAACAAGATCTTTGACACAAGATAGTACTCAGGGTCTGATGATGGAGCCGGCAGGTGGTCACCGGTACCAATCAACCATGCCACTAAACCACTTCGTGTTTAGGCTCGTTTTATTCGTTTCTATAAGATCTTTGACACAAGATAGTACTCAGGGTCTGATGTTGGAGCCGGAAGGTGGTCACCGGTACCAATCAACCATGCAACTAAACCACTTCGTGTTTGGGCTCGTTTGATTTGTCGCAACAAGATCTTTGACACAAGGTAGTACTGAGGGTCTGATGATGGATCCGGAAGGTGGTGACCGGTACCAATCAACCATGCAACTAAACCACTTCGTGTTTGGCTTCGTTCGATTCGTCGCAACAAGATCTTTGACACAAGTTAGTACTCAGGGTCTGATGATGGAGCTGGACTCCACCCACGGGTACCAGTCTACCATGTAACTGAACCACTTCGTGTTTGGGCTCGTTTGATTTGTCGCAACAAGATCTTTGACACAAGGTAGTACTGAGGGTCTGATGATGGATCCGGAAGGTGGTCACCGGTACCAATCAACCATGCAACTAAACCACTTCGTGTTTGGCTTCGTTCGATTCGTCGCAACAAGATCTTTGACACAAGTTAGTACTCAGGGTCTGATGATGGAGCTGGACTGTGGCCACGGATACCAGTCTACCATGTAACTGAACCACTTCGTGTTTGGGCTCGTTTGATTCGTCGCAATAAGATGTTTGACACAAGATACTACTCAGGGTCTGATGATGGAGCTGATGATGATAGACAGGTACCCGTCGCCACCTTCGCGCTCCATCATCAGACCCTGAGTACTATCTTGTGTCAAAGATCTTGTTGAAACGAATAAAACGAGCCTAAACACGAAGTGGTTTAGTTGCATGGTTGATTGGTACCGGTGACCACCTTCCAGCTCCTTCATCAGACTCTGAGTATCACCTAGTGTCAAAGATCTTGTTGAGACGAATCAAACGATCCTAAACACGATGTGGTTTAGTTGCATGGTTGATTGGTAATGGTACCTTCCAGCTCCATCATCAGACCCTGAGTACTGTCTTGTGTCAAAGATCTTGTTGAGACGAATCAAACGAGCCCAAACACGAAGTTGTTTAGTTACATGATAGACTGGTACCCGTGGCCATCTTCCAGCTCCATCATCAGACCCTGTGTATCTTCAGTGTCAAAGATCTTGTTGAGACGAATCAAACGAGCCTAATCATGTTACTACATGGTTGATTGGTATCCGTGACCACCTTAATCATCATCAGACCCTCAGTACCAGTTCGTTTTTAAACCCTCGTTGATACAAACTTTACAACCTATAGGTACCAAATGCAATGACGAAACATGTAAATAAGCGAGTAGGTACCTATAATTTCTTTCGAGTAATATACCTTCATAAGTACGAGTATGGGGCTATTCATAAATTACGTCGTTTCAAATGGGAGGAGTGGGGGGGGATCTGGACATCGGATGATGGTAACATGACGTAGGAGGAAACAGATTCATCCGAAGCTTGATCTTTGGATGATTTGAGGGGTGGGGGGGGGTCAAAAATCGTCAAAAATAGATGACGTAATTTATGAACAGCCCCTATGTACATTTGCACGGCATTTAGTATTTTCGTACTTACCAAATAACAGTTTTAGAACTTTAAAAGTTAAGTACAGTTAGTGTTGTTATGGTTGATTTCAATATGCTTCGCGAAGGATCAAGAATGTTTAATCCATCATTGTAGTGCGAGTGTGGTAGAAGGGATCGGCGTACTGAGCTCGCACGGCCTGCCGCGGCGCGTAAAATACCTAAACTCGCTCAACGCCGAAATGTAATAGCGCTCTTAATAATTTACCTCCGATGAATCTTATTTCCCAATGAATTGGTTAAGTATTAACATTAGTCTACCTATGTACTACATTTTGAAAAAATATATCTTATGATGATAATTAATTAATTAATATATTAAAATGCAATGGTCAAATCTAAAATACCTATTTATAAATACTTATATTAAGGTAACCTTTCAAATGGCGATTATTATTGCACACCAAATTTTCTCTGAAAGATCTCTTAAAGGTTTAATAAGAATGTATGTAAAATAATAAGAAGATAAGATTACTTTTACTTTGTAACTCTGTTCTCGTGTAAGTGACTTGTATCTTTTATGAGAATAAATATCTTTAAACCTAAACCTAAAATAATCAAATGGCTGTAGTTTAAATGGTCCCATTAATATTCGGGTATCAACAACAATTATCTACACGCTATAATATCCTCTGAATATATGACAAGAGGGACGGTTTTGAAGTGGTGGCAATCGCAGAATCTTATTTCGGTATATTATCGTAACTTATTTGACCCACTGAATCTATCCATTGCGTTTCAGTAAAGATCATGACCTATTAAATCGTCTTATCTTGCGATTTCTTCTTCCTTTATACTGTACTGTATGTAAACAATTATTAATAAAAAAATTAACAAGCAGAAACGTCTGTTAACGATACTATTAAGCTTAGAATCAATTTAAAAGTGGAAGTGGAGTGGTTCAAGTCTCACCCAAAACAGTAATTTTTCCACGTTTAAATTTATTCTGAACTATTATTAACTTATTATGACCTCCTCGTATATACTGCGTGTGTTTATGATATAACAGCAAACTTATACGAGGCGTAGGTTACTGCTTTGAATCTATTCTGAAAAAAATTACTCTTAACCACCAGTGCATAATTAATCCTTGCATTATATTTGAGCGGCAATGTATCTTGTACATCGTGATCACGGTCACTTGTGATAGTAAAGTTGTGACGTCGCGTAAGTTACAACAAAGTAGAGTCTGTGCGGAAAGAGAAGAGTCGTGGAATGTATGATGCCCAATAAGTATGTACATTCCACGTCGACTTTGACCTAAAGATATATTTAACATTATTTAGTCGTACTATTTTATAAAACCTATGGGTGTTCATCCCAATAAACACGGTGATCACGATGTACGACTTATGGATGCAAGTTTAGGCCCGTAAATTAACTTAAATAACATAATATAAATACCTATAAACTAACTTATATACTAAAACTACAAATAAATACAGCACAATACATTAATTAGTCAAAAAATTATAATAATTATTATAATAATGATTCTCTGCCTCTGGCTTGCCTTAGCCGGCCGGCCAGAGTGAAGTCGTTAGAGTTATAAGCTCCAGGGGTGGAAGTGAAATATGCATAAGACGCGAGTTGGCACAGTGGCTGTTAACAGCCACTGGGTAGAAAGCGGCGCACACCTCTCGACACCCCTGAGCCGCTCACACCGGTGTTGCCCTTGAGCCATCCTAGATGTCGCTTTTTGTGGGGGCCCATCTTGTGAGGGCGAGTCACCGTCTGCCGGAAATAAAATTGCATACCGTTTTATTAGGCAGGCGTCCGGTTTTTTACCCCATAGCTCAGTTCTTAGTCCATCGCTTTCACCCAATAACCTAGTTCATTTTAGATTCCATCAACTCTCAATAGTCCTTACACCCTGGCGGGTGCTGCCTCTGCGTGCGTCCCATGACACGGGCAAGGGCAGCCTCCGCTCGGTGTACCCCTTACATTTCATTAAAGTGTCAAAAGGGCCTCTACGTGTTGGCTACGGCTCCGCGCACGCCTCCCAAAGGTCCGGAACACCATTGTTCCGTGATGGGAAAGACATACAAATTATAATAAGATTAAAAAATCTAAAATAAACCACCCTGAATCGTACCTGGCTCAAAGGTCCCCATTATTCCCGCTGCGTTCCCCCGCTGAACTGCAATGGAAACCTGCCCCAGCCTAAACTAACTACCATATGCTTATGCGATCGTATCAAAAATAAGTACACGTTGTAGACATACCTTTAGCATATTCCTCTCTTCTCAACATGGTGGACAGACGGTCTAGTAAGATCTCGGAAACCGTAAAAGGTGGTAAGAGCAATTATAAGAAACTTAAAAATACTGTGCGAAGATAAATATTGTTAATATTTTTACCCGACTGCGTCATTAAGTATAATATAGATTATAGATCAATAACTGCTGAATTAAGAATGTATGGTCATCGAATTCTATCGGTCTATCGTGTCGCTTTCCAGAAGAAAATGCATTTTGCAATGACGTTATATAATGATTATTACTTTGTAATGATATTACAATCAACTATGACAACTATGACTGTAACAAGTACCTACATGATGTATACATGTACTAGTATATAGCAAAAAAAAGATTCTGCTCACAATAGTTGTTTCCTATAAGCTTTTATTGTATTTTCTTTATACAGGAATCAACCGTTAAGTTCTAACGAACCTATACTCAATGGGTTTTCATGCGATTTAGCCCGTAGCCGTGTAATGGGGTTCGATATAATTTTCCAAATCGGAAAATGACGGAGTTCTGTGTTAAATAAAATACATACAAAAAAAAAACGGCCGAATTAATAACCTCCTCCTTTTTTGAAGTCGGTTAAAAAATTCAATATATCTCAGTCCACAATCAAATATTTTTATCCAGACTGTATAACTAATAATGACGTAGGTAGAGGTAGTTCAGACTACTTATGCTGGCGCGAGATTTGTATTGAGCAGTCAAAATTTACATACCTATAAAATCCGCGTCGTTTCGTGAATCCACGTATACTAAGTAGAGGATATCCGTTCCTCAGATTGCCGTTCTAAAGAACTGACGATGACGACCGGTAGACCTTATGAGTATACAATAGGGTTCACGTGTAGAGGACGGTACGTTATCTCTCCCGATTGGGATCTACGAGCTTTGATCGTATCTTACTTATGCCTTACTTAGAAAATTAAACAGTAGCAAGTGTTTGCGTTTCTGTTAGATGGGGAGGGGCCAGTCCGGGTGCGATGGGGTGCAGGGGAAGGTGCCGCAGCCTGAGCGACGCCGGCGCGGCGCGTCGGCCGCGCGAGACGCTTCGACGCCGGCACTGCCGAATTCACAACTCACAACAGACTATTAATTGCCTAATAGCTGGTTTGTTAGTGCACGACACCTTGCATTTTGAGACTATGCGCTGAAACTTGGCACAGTTGATTCTTAGCTGGTCTTGAGCAGATACAAACCGGGAGCCGTCGAGAGCCACCTCTCATTTAGTGGGGGGGAGGGGGGAAGTTCGACGCTGCCGCGCTTCACTTGGAGCAACATTTCTCTAAAACTATATCTATTAGGTAACTCGGGTAATAACTCGTAAACGATGGCCAATAGCAAAAAATGTTTTATACATGAATAATTAGCATAAAATTTCCTACAAAAAAGGTTATACAAACTTTTTTGCTTGGATCAATATGTAAATTAGAATTTATTTTCTCTCTTTAATATCGTTTTTAATATTGATCCTAGCGAAAAAGTTTGAATGACCTTTTTTGTAGGAAATTTTATGTAAATTATTCATGTAATAAAACATTTTTTGCTATTGGCCCTCGTTTACGAGTTATTTACGAATGACTAAAAAAGGGGACCTTAGAATTTATTTTCTCCCTTCAATATTTTTTTTAATATTGATCCTAGCGAAAAAAGTAGCACTTATGTTATAAGAAATCTGAAACAGATTATTTAAGTAAAATATATTTTTTTGCTGTGGGCTACCGTTTACGAGTTATTTACGAAAAACTAAAAAAAATAAACGATTGTAGAACAAATTATAAGTAACCTTCCCACCTTCATATTAATATGAGATCACTCTGACCCACGCTTAATATTATTTTTTATCTCCCATTTATCAACAGACCATATATTTTTTTAAACGTAATAGGTGTAGCTTTACGACTGTATTTTTGTTTTCAGATTCTTGCAACACTTAAAAAAAAATTGGTAATTATAAATAAATCAAAAATATGTTTTTTAGACTTTTCTACTTTATTCTTTTTTTTGTTAGAAAGTGCATTGTTTTTGTTCTAAAAACAGATTCCTCATCCTTAATTTATGGGAAAAAGATATATCACATGCCCCAATAGGTATAGTTTTAGAGAAATGTTGCTCCAAGTGAAGCGCGGCCGCGTCGAACTTCCCCCTTCCCCCCCACTAAATGAGAGGTGGCTCTCGATGTCTCCCGGTCTGTATCTGCTCAAGACCAGCTAAGAACCAACTGTGCCAAATTTCAGCGCATAGTCTCAAAGTGCAAGGTCCCCATACAACGGTGTGCACTAACAAACCAGCACGTTCTTACTAAACAAAATTAATCTTTTAAAAAAACCGACTTCAAAAAAATTCAATCTATATATCGTTCTGGAACCACCGGGCCTCTCTCGCACCGATGGCAAAAGGCCGGACGGGTTAACATGGCAGAAGGGGAAGTGCCTACCGTGGGACGCCACGTGCGTTAGCACTTCCGCCGCTTCACACCTCAGCCGGACGGTGCAGACACCCTGCGCTGCGGCAAAGTTGGTAGCGTTGAGAGAGGCCAAAATATTCTTCCCTCGAGGCAAATTATAATTTTGTACCCCTCGCCTTCGAGACGACAGGGTGTTGGGGGTCTGACTCTGACGCCATAGCGTTTATTAGGGAGGTGGGACATACTTTAGGCACACTGAGAGAAAAGGATAACAAAAACACACTTAGAATTACAATAATATTTTTTTTGACGCTTTCGTTTTTTCTTTACGCCATATTTTTCTTTTATGCTGCTTTTAAACTCAAAATAACTATTAATTTATTTTTCACTTACTTTATTATTATGTTTTTCTTTTTCTCTATATATATATATATATATATTTATATTTTACTAATATTTAATGTCACTCCCTAAGGCCTTGGCAGAATAACAGCGTTGGAATTTGCCTCGTTTGCAAATTGCAACAATATGCTGAGACAGGGCCTTTTCCCTACGGCACACATTGCTGGACCCCAAGTGTGTATTCTTTTCTCTGTTTTTTTTTTTCTTTAATGTGTACATAATTTCTTTGTTTTGTTGTTCTAATTATCTTATTTCTTTCATCTTATTGTCCTGTGTATGTGTGTTTTATGGAATAAATGTCTTTCTTCTTCTTCTTCTTCTAATAAACTTAATCCGGGGACAAGGAGAGTCAACTAATAGGAACAAATTGACTTTTGCAATTTCTATTAGTTCTCGCAATTTCTATTATCTGTTTGTTGAAATTAGATTTAGGATTACTGAGCTGTTTGTAGAAATAAATAAACTTTACAGAAATAGTGAAACGTCCATAATTATTACTAAACTTCATTTTTCCCCTAGTACAACTGTTTTTTAATTCCTGGTGATGATTTTTCTCTCAGTGCAGAGGACGTCTGATGCTCGCGCGGATTCGTACCTGGTACCATCTGGTACAAAGGTTGGCCATCGCTATCCAACGGCAAGTGTGATAGGCACCTTTGCACCCGGTACATCACGCGGAGTAGCTTGAGGTACGAGGAAGGACGTAGGGTAGTTTATATAAATCATCATCATCATCATGCCACGCAGAGGAAATTGCGGGCCGAAGCTAGTGTACCTATAAATATTTTTTTTTATACAATTACAATGAGGGTCAATCGGTCCTCGCTAGAAGTACGGGCGGCCGATTGCCTTTGAGTTTAATTACAGTTATCGGTTTGAGTTTGAGATATTTTTCATAAACCTATAAACTAGTAACAAACAGGGGCCCAATTCTCAAACGCTATTAGACTAATAATATTAGTCCACGAACTGTCAAATCGTATGGGTTACCATGGCAACACACTAATAATATTAGACTAATACCGCTCGAGAAATGGGCCCCAGATAGACAGTTACTTTCGCATTTATAATATTATTAATATTAGTATGTATTGCTTGCCATCCCGGCGCCACGCGACAGTTGACGGTGCTCATATAATCATTCTGAAAGATAACATAGGTATATAAGTATTTACAATATTTTATATCTACCTCTTCAATAAAAATCATCTGCATTTTCAAATACTTAGCTGTCTTTATCTCATTCTTACTAAACGTTGAAAAATGTCATTACCATTATTTATGATTTTTTTATTATTTATTTTTTACTCAGAACACATAGAGTCTATGTGATAAATATGTGAAAAGTGCATAATACGCACATAATTCTTACTACTAAAAAAACCTGTAGGTTCATAAATATATATGTAACAGAAAATTGGTATACAATATAAGCATTAATGCAATAACATTAGTTTCAACTGAACTTGAGCCAGCTCACTTACTAAAGTTAGACCAGGAAAAGTCTGCATTGATTTCGATAGCCCACGCAGTGCAAGTGTTATTTTAAACGTCAAAGTTCTATCAAATTATAAGGTATAAATAACACTTGCACTGCGTGGACCATCAAAATCGCTGCAGACTTTTCTACCCACTATGTATGTACTGAAAATACCCGCCATTTCAGTTTCATATTTCGCATGTTGGAGTTCCAAAACAGGGCCGGGTTCCAAGCGGAAGGAGGTATCGATCGCGTTGAACTTTCCCATGACAGGGAGTTCTATTGCTACTCTCAAAGGACGTATAGTTAACATAAAATATCAAGATCAACTTTTTCTTACTTACTATTTATAAGTGCCTAAGATGTTAACTGTCAATTGTGTTGACCCAGTTAATGTGCAATATAGAGATGGGCCGAATATGAAGTTTGCCGAATACGAATATTCGGTTATCTTTAGTGATCCAAAAGACTCGAGCCTTTGGAGCTCTATTTTTTAGGGCTCGCCTCATCTCTTGACGCCTAAAAGACTAAAAGCCTATTTAACTCTTTAGCCCTCGAGCCTAGTTCTATTTAAGAGCCTAGACTCTTGGGGCTAATAACCTTATTAAGTCCCTAAAAAAAAGCCTATTTAGCTCTTTAGCCCCAAGCCTTAATAAGGTTATTAGCCCCAAGAGTCTAGGATCTTAAATAGAACTAGGCTCGGGGGCTAAAGAGCTAAATAGGCTTTTAGCCTTTTAGGCGTCAAGAAATGAGGCGAGCCCTAAAAAAAGAGCTAAAAGGCTCGAGTGCTTTGGATCACTAGTTATCTTACTGAACGGTAATTATAATTATTCGATATTCGGTAAGTTTTCCAATGTTCGTATTAGGCTGAATTTATATTTACGGCCGAAAATTACCGAATATTCGGCCCATGTCTATTACAATCTCGGAGTACAATATCTATATTATTCATTGTGTTTGTTCTCTTCGGTATTTTCTTTACTAATTAGAAGGACTTAGTAATAAGGTAACATTTTCAATGGTTATATTTATTATGTTAAATTATAATATACCTAGTTTAGTAGACAACTCTTTCGTGGCTACGTTTTTTTATCATCTCTATGCCGCTAGTTTGTGAGTTAATTTTATAGACATCTATAAAATGATCACGCCGTTCCAATATAAAAATTAAATCAACTTAGCCGGTTCCCGTATATCATCTGTCTATGTATAGTAAGTATAATAGGACTTGAATTTAATTTACCTATTCAATTTGGTCGTTGTGTCTGCTCAACCACGCATAAAATCGTAAGTGTATGTATTTAGAATATGTGAATCACAACCGAGTAATATTGCTGCAACAAAAAAAACTTGTAGAGCAGAACCTATTTAAGTGTAGTAGCGAGATACATTTGCTGAAGAAGAAGAATGTGTAAAAATTAGCAACATAAGGCGGGGAGTGCCCGAGTGGACGTCTGGTGGAGAGCCTTCTAGGCGCGACCGACGCGGCGCGAGGCACATCACTAAATGTAGCCTACCTTTATCTATACTACACTGGCAAACAACAAAATCGACACAAGATTTCGATCAGGTTCGCGTTTTTAATAAGTTTTCGGTGAATCCGCGTAATAAATTCTTATTTGTGAAAGCCTCAATTGTTAACTAACTCAATAAGACACCGGAAAGCAATAAAATAAGTACATAACTATTTATTTAGTTTAATAAAATGGTGTTAAATAAATAAATATACGAAGTGCCGCTTAGTATAAAAAACCGAACAAGTGTTCCGTATAAATTTAACTACATTTTTTACAAATATATACCTTCCGGCGTCCGGCGAGACTTCGGGTTGCGTCCGGCACGGACTCGAAGGCCCTACGTCAACTCAAAGTAGTCAACATTCATGTACCTAACAGGAGAAAAACAAACCGGTGCGTTTGTTGCCAAGCGTACAATGCGAGTCAGAAATAACTGGTAATGTTGACGTTACTATTGGAGCCAACATTGGTGCCAAATCACATGATTCACATTTTAGGCAGGTCACGAGCGACACCCACATGTACTTTTAGTTTGTTGACGAGCATTCCCGTCCGGAAGGCTAGCAGAATCCGGGATAATCGAGTTTATTTCAGAATATTCAGGTTGACTATTAGTACAAAATCTTGACTCGAGAAAGCGACAGAACGTAAATAACTTAAATAAGGTATAATCAAAATAGAAAATAGTTTATTTTGCTAGACTACGGGAAGGGATAACCCCTCCTGTAAATTAAATCATAAGATTTTTGCAGTTTATCTAGGTTTTTTGTCCGTATTGCGCGGATTGCACCCTATCGCCGGCATGTTTCCTGAACACATTAAAATGTCAACTTATTACTTATTAATCGTAAGATTCGTAAGAATGTACCTACATATGCATACGTCTCAAAGAAGAGTACAGTAAACAAAGTAGGTAAGTACCATTAATTAAAATAACTAGGTAAGTCCTGGCAAATATGTAACAGTTACTTGTACAACAAAATTTAGATTAAGTAGGCTCTTAACTAAATAAGCATTGCTAAAATCGTGATTAGTAGGGAAATGCCTCAGAACGGGTTAGAGTTTATTAAGATTTGTACATCCTTTGTGAGATTAATAAAATCACTTTTTTACATTTATCAAGGACAGTGACATCGTCTATTTCCCGCTGCTGTAACACTGCACCAGCAATGCTACTGCAGTGGTTGCTGTCCGAATGCAACCTGTAATTCGTAGGGAAATAGAATAAGAAATTAATAGGTACCTACTTATTTATATTCATGTATTTGATGTATAGTATAAGGACTGTTTGTTATCTGTATCTAATAATTACGGTATCTATCTAATATATTGTACCCATTATTAAATCGCTGATTTTACACAATGTTTCAAAGAATAAAGTATACATACATATAATGTTTCATCACCGAACCGACTTAATGAAAATGACGAAATGATCAATGAACGTTCAGCTGTGACGAAAACGCATGTTTGTAGCGGATCTGTGAATAATTGTAATGGTGGTCGTAAAAATAGTTATCAGTGGCAGCTGGCAGCGCGTGCGAGGCGCGAGCCGCGAGGGCCGCCCGCCGCACGAGGGCCGCGCGCCGCGCCTGCGCAACCACTCCGTTCCCATAATGTTTCATCTAAGTACCTATATTAATTACAAGGATTAGCAATACTTTATTCATGTGAGATGCCTAAAATACGTTGATAAACGGCAAAATAACAAATAAATTACTACATATACTATATGGTACAGTCAGCAGCAGAAGTTGATAAGCGGGCGAGGTGGTGTCAAGATCATTTCGAACACCTCGCTGACCTCGCCCGCTTAGCAACTATTGCTGCTGACTGTACACGTCCGAGTGCTGCATGGTCACTGACCCGTATGGTTTATGCACAATTGATAAAATGGAATCATCCTACATAGGTCTAAGATAACCTTCCAAACATCGGGAGAAACGCTGAAGATAGGCAAGTACCTAACAGGTACCTTCTTACAGATTATTAGATTACAAATACATGAAAAGAAAATATGTATATTCATATAAATACATACACTTATATACGTATACATACATATACATACGTATATATAAATTAAGCGCAACTAAATAAATAAATAATAAACATAGTGCTCAACAAATATAGAAAGCACCACGTGATTCATCATTTATTTATTTGACTGACTAGGGAAGAGACATCATCAATGCCAGCCCCCGCATAGATCTGTAGGTCGTCCGCATAAAGATGGTAAAAGGATTTAAGGTAGGTCATATCACTCTGTCTGTGATACCATTAATAAAGATAGAAAAGAGTAGAGGAGAAAGCACTCCTTGTGGAACACCAGCGGAGAGTTCGCACCAATCAGAAAGCTTATCATCGAGCATAATAACACGCGGGGGTAGGCCCCAGCGTGACGTTATGCTGGAGTGGATGATAAGTTTACTGATTGGTAATCACGGATCCAAGATAAGCTGTTGTGGGAAAATTTTAAAGAATGAAAGAATTTATACTCGTACTCTTCAAACTACAAATGTTAAATTAAGAACCATAATGTGTATATTATTGTTTGCTATGTTCTATTACGTCTGTATTATGTATGTATAAACTCTTTATTGTACAAAACACAAAACACAAATGTATGGCACAGGATAGGCAGTACAAAGGCGAACTTATCCTTTTAAGGGATTTCTTCCAGTTAACCTTTGAGTTAAGTCTAGTAAAAGTCTGGTTAAGTTAAGCTACGTCTAAATTAAAATATTATCATAAGTCGTTGAATACGCACAATTAACACAATGTGAAACGACCAAATGTGACATGGTGATGGAAAATATACAGGAGTGAAAATATTCTCCGCCTTCCAACTCCTTGTTTACGGAACACAAAACTTGCTAATAATGTAAAATTATACATTTAGCTCTTAGAGCTGATAACATTATGTCACGGTCAACTGATAAACTGAATAAAATCTCATAGATACGTCGTATTTCACAGTCGTACGTTTGCGTTGTAAACGATAGTAAAGCGGGGAAGCAAACATCTCGCTCGCACCGTCAAACAATTGACGCGAGCGCGGACGCCGTGAGGCACAATAAAATTAAGGCGAAAGCGGAGGACCCGCGTGAAATCGCCTTTTCATACAAACGTAGTCCTCATTTTCCTCTCTGGAAATTAACATTATTGAAAATATTTTCACACAAATAGTTGTATATCAACGCATTTAAAAATTTGTATGAAATGTATTTTTAATCCTAATTTTTACAATAAGTAATCAAAAAAATAGCTAAATATGGTTAGTATACATCAAATTATGTAAAAATATTTTCCATCCAGAGAGGAAAATAGGGACTACGTTTCTATGGAGAAGCGGCCGTCCCCTTTCCTCTTAATCCACGACAAAACTCACACTAGAACAAAGTGTGTCAGTTATTCACATTCTCTATATATGCGGGCTATTTGTGTTTTATAGTTATTTATTTGTGTTCGCGGCAATATTTATTTCAGTTTGAGTGTTTGTGCGGCGTCCGCTCGTGGTCTGCGCGGGCGCGGGCGCGCTAGCGGATCTCCCGTCCCGTTGCGCGCTGTTCGCAGCGAGAGTGCACTCTCAATGTCACACAATTATTGCTAAAGTCACTCGGAGGAGACTGATCTTCCGCGAGTGATAACTAAACGACCCCTACTTTATAAATGTTTAGTTAAATAGATTATTACTTATCATATTCATCGATTAGGATTCATACCTAAGATGCATCGTGCTTCAAAGACTCCGTATAATACGGAAAAGTATCTTGAGGTTATAGTTATAGTTGAATTTTCTCAAATGATTTTTACGCCTAAGGCCCTAATCTGTTAAACAAAAGCTATTATTTCTTTTGTCCAAGCGGTGGACTCCCGGATTGAGCGCGTTTGGCAAAGTAACAATGTCGTTTAATAAGCGGCTGTATCGTGGTGGTTTTAAGGTTCAAATCTTGGCCCGCCGAGAGTTCCGTACAAATTTAACATTTTTGACATTGGAAATGTCTTTTCGTTCGCTCCAGTATGGGGTCCGATTTCACGAAAAAGTGCGATCCCCTTATATCTCGGAAAGTTGTGAAGATATGATATTAAAAATAGGCTCAAAAGACGCATAATCACGAGAGCTGTAAGGTGTAAAAATAATTATTCGAGAAAGTCAAAAACGAAAAAAGTTATTGTCGAAATAGTGAAAATAAAATTCAATTTTTTCCGAATTTTTGATTTTGGTGCTCGTTAATTTGGAAACGAAGAATAATATCAAAAATTTGAGAAAAACGGTTCTGGACAATTTAGTCAGCTAAAATTTGAGCCTAAAACAAAGACGATCGGGTTAAGGGTTTGCCCTGTAGCCTAACCTTAAAATAGTCAAAAAGTCAGAACGACATTTTTCACATGACATTTATGACTTCATGTTTCGCAGAGTTCGTTATCGGTGTTTGTTGTGAATTATCGGGATTATGACGCCAGAATAACACTTGCACTGCGTGGGCTATCAAAATCGCTGCAGATTTTTCTTGGTCTAACTCTATCTATCCTGTTTGAGACGGGCGTAGATAACGTGTTCACTATTCGACAATCTATGCATTCTTGTGGTGGTGGAAATAGAAATAGAGATAGAGATAGAGGTAGAGGTAGAGGTAGAGGTAGAGGTAGAGGTAGAGGTAGAGGTAGAGGTAGAGGTAGAGGTAGAGGTAGAGGTAGAGGTAGAGGTAGAGGTAGAGGTAGAGGTAGAGGTAGAGGTAGAGGTAGAGGTAGAGGTAGAGGTAGAGGTAGAGGTAGAGGTAGAGGTAGAGGTAGAGGTAGAGGTAGAGGTAGAGGTAGAGGTAGAGGTAGAGGTAGAGGTAGAGGTAGAGGTAGAGGTAGAGGTAGAGGTAGAGGTAGAGGTAGAGGTAGAGGTAGAGGTAGAGGTAGAGGTAGAGGTAGAGGTAGAGGTAGAGGTAGAGGTAGAGGTAGAGGTAGAGGTAGAGGTAGAGGTATAGGTAGAGGTAGAGGTAGAGATAGAAATAGAAATAATTTTATTCGTGAGCACAAACACAAAATAAAAACTTATACAGAGAAACATAAAAAAGAGAAAGTGCCACGAAATGGTCTCACCTCAGCATGTTGCTGGCGGCTGCTAGCGGATAGCTGATGCTGTCTTGATGAGCACTTAGGAGAGTAGTACCCAAGATAGAGCTGATGCTGAACCCTGGTTGTACCTAGCGGAACTCAGGTTTGGTGCAACATAGGCACGCGCTGTTTTGGACATCCGATTCGTCATGATGATCACATGGTAGAGCATTACCCAAGATAGCTGATGCTGAACCCTGGTAGTACCTATTGGAACTCAGGTTTGGTGCAACATAGACAAATGCTGTTATGGCTGTTATAGTCATCTCTCGTCGCGTCAAACTGCTGTCAAGAAAATTTCATATCTTGCAGCAAATGGGCCGCTGCCGATCAAGACTCGAGTGACGATAACGGCGATGTGGCTACCACTTCCTCGAGTTGACTACGGATTTGCCGTGTAATGATTTTCTTGTACTTTGAACATTAATATATCCTGCTTATTAATCGAAAAATGAAATATGTACCTATACTTATGCGCCACGGCGACAATTATTCAAACTTCGATACGCGTGTGGAAATTTTGCAATTTGTTTGTTCACGTGCGTTATGTCCAGGATACTTATGTTAATCTAAGAATAAAATAATTATCATTCAACGTTGTAGTTTCATTTTGTAACTTTTTCCTTATCCAGACTTTCTCGTCGCTCAGCGACAATATTTTTTCGAATTCCGTAGATTCATTTCCAATGTGCTCGATAGTCGTGTGAGGCACGAAATCTGTGAATTTTTTTTTAAGTCAACATTGAAGTTTTAATTTTTTCACAGTATCAAGGGACTGTAGAACTATAGGGTTTACATTTCAACTCGATACCTCCACGCGTTTCCGAGATAAAGGGTCTTGACAGACGGGCGGACGGACAACAAAGTGATGCTAATAAGGGTTCCGTTTAATTCCTTTTAAGGTACGGAATCCTATAAACAGAAAATTATTCTCGAGACGTCTTTTCTAGTTAGAAGTTCAACCGGAAATTGAGGAATTAATTGTAATAAATAAATAGAGTCCGACCAATATAAGTCTGCAACGGTTTTGATAGCACACGCAGTGCAAGTCTTATTTTAAACGTGAAACTTCTATGAAATTATGACGTACTTATAAATTAATTCTTGGTCTGTATCGAGCTTTTGACACTTGACGTGATCCACGTATGAGTGGCGCCGCCTGGTGACCAGAAAAGCGGTAGTCCCCATTACGTATAAGATTTGCAATGGTGATGACGCAGAGCGGCGGCTTATCCATTCATAAGCGTTTGGTACTTGCTACTGCTAAAGGGCATCGACAAGCGACACAACACTACATAATTACAACGCCGACGTAACTGTCTCTAGGGAATGTAGACCAGGTACAGTCGAAGCCAAATACATGTTTACAAATTACAAAGTGTACCTAAACATAACTTTGATCTCGACTGTACTTGGGTACAGTCAACCAATTTGATTCCTAGGCCACTACAGAACATGAAATAATACCAGCTTATTTATTACTGAATTAGAAGACAGAATGTGTTGATCAATTAATTTATTTTACCACAAATTTATGCACCTGTCAAATCAACGCTATTCGTTCCTGCATGATCGCGGCCTAATTATAGTTGACAAACAAATATAACCATTACACATTGATGTTAGTTATAATACTAACAGACAAGTATTCTCTTTGCCTCCTGGGTTCTCCTATATTCGAAGAATCTTTTCCCGATTATATTTCTAACTCCATAACTAAATTCAAAAGTCACACGGATCGCTTACTCGAAATTAGCCCTCATTATGCTCTTGTGATTCTTAAATGCTGCCTTTTTGTCCCTAAATTTACGTATGTGCTCCGTTGTTGTCCTTTCTGGAAACATCAAAATTTATTGTCGCCCATAGATGATTTGATCAAAATTAGTTTAGAGACGATTCTAAACATTCAGCTAAGTGAGCCTTCCTGGTCTCAAGCGTTTCCAGTGTGGCTTCCCCAGCCTTTTTGGCGTCCACTCATAGCACGTCTGGTCTCATAGGAAATATCTTAAGGGCTTTGCCCACAAACTGTGAGATCGCGGGCTTTGAGGACGCCAAAAATGCTTTTCAAATTGCTTGCCCAGGCAAACAATTTCCAGACAACCCAAATTCACAAAGGAGTTGGGATAATGTTTACTGTGATTTAACTTACAATACTCTCCTAAACAACTGCACAGGTCCAGACCGCGCGAGGCTTTTGGCGGTCGGAGCCCGGGAAGCCGGTTACTGGCTACATGCCCATCCTTCGCCCAATACTGGTACTTTCTTGGATCCGGCCTCCCTTAGACTGGCGACTGGTTTGCGACTCGGGGTTTCGGTGTGTACGCCACACATATGCTCTTGTGGCACGGACGTGGACCGACTGGGACACCACGGATTATCTTGTCAAAAAAGTGCAGGCCGTTTTTCGAGACATGCGTCGCTTAATGACATAGTCCGTCGGTCTCTTGTCACCATCAATGTGCCTGCTCTTCTTGAGCCGACTGGCATTATCAGAGATGATGGCAAGAGGCCCGATGGAGTGTCCTTAGTTCCTTGGAGCTTGGGACGGATGTTGGTGTGGGATGCTACCTGCGTAGACACACTGGCACCATCCCACCTCCAACGGACTACTGTAAAAGCGGGCGGAGCGGCGGAAACCGCCGAAATTCTAAAACGTAACAAATATAAGAGCCTCGGTAGAGAGTACCATTTTGTACCATTTGGAGTTGAAACTCTAGGTCCATGGGGTCCCAGCGCGCATAAGTTGTTCGCAGAAATCGCGAAGCGTCTGGTTGACGTAACTGGTGACAGTGGTGACCGAAGAGCTGGCGGCTACCTCGCACAACGTATCAGCATTGCGATACAGCGAGGAAATGCCGCCAGCATCCTTGGTACAATGCCTCAAGGCTCAAGGGCCTATTTTAGATTTAAGCTAGTTATTAATTTAGTTTAGTAGTACCACTGTAAATACATGTATTAAGTTATAATACTTATAATGATAAGAATTGGTTCGCGGTGGAAATATTATTACAAGCTCCTATATGTAGATAGGTATTTTAGCATTTAGGTATGGTAGTACCTACTCGTAGCGTAGTTACCTGATTATAATATAGTCATCCGATTAAAATGTTTACTATGTTTCCAAATGTAAAAGCACAATACATTTTTCACGTTTAGTAATACTTATCATACTGAAACATTGTAAACTTTATCGGTACTGCTACTGCTTTAGCGAGGCTTTAGCACAGTTTTGACTCATGACTAAAAACCACAGTTCGATTCGAACATTGGCCTTATGAAAAAGAATACCAATTACATGTACCTTTCCTTTATACATATAATACAGAAATTCCTTTTATATAAATCACGAGCATTAGGGTGTTTCATTTTTCCGAATATTCGATTTTCATCTGACTTTGCTCGAATTCTTGTTCTAACTGATAAAAAATATTATACGTTAAAAAAAATTAAAATCGGTCAACATTTAGAGGTTGCACAACATCAACAAAGATTTTTCAAATAACCAACGACTCTACATCGGAGGGTAGAAAATGGTTTAAGCCCTTACGCCGCGTGGTCCGATGGCCTTGTTCGATCAATCGGACTACGAATATTTTTTTTTCCCGTTGGCTCGATCGATCGGGCAGTAAGGACTTCTCAAAGTCTTGTAGTCCTACTATCGGACTAACAGGATTTTAAAAGTTCATCTAGCCCGATTTATCGAACCACGAGACTTTGTAAAATCCTCTTATTTCGATTACACAAATTTCATTTTTCCTGGTGGTTCGACCGACACCTTTATGGTTATTTTGTGTTATTTACGATACGAGTACGATAGACAATTCGTATTGTGGCGATTTAATTTTAATCCACACGAGTTCCGAATTACGTTACGAACCTGTAGCTTACAACGTTTTACAGTACAGTCAACCATTTTGGAACCCTAGACCACAGTAGGACTATGTCATAGTAACATTATTGGTACCACACAAATGACGATCGATCGAAAATTACTGTCTTTGTATGTCTGTCTCTTATTCGAGCGATAGGGAGGTGAAGCGACGGCCGCCAATTTTCGATGTTCGTGGTAGCCTTATGACAGTGGCAATTGTTTAAGTCGCATTTTTCAAACTGCAAGACTAATTTTGTACACCACGCACATTGCATGGTGTACAAAATTAGTCTTGCAGTTTGAAAAACGCAGCTTAGACGATTGGCACTATAAGCAGCGTCAATACCGACTGAGCTAGGAGACCGTTCGTTGCCGAAACTTTAAATTTAATTCGAAACGAAATAAAACAACTTAAATGGATAAAAATAATATAATAATACGAACACAACCCATTACAATAAAAAAAAGAGTGAACTAAAACAATGTTTTAAAACTCCTAACAAAAAACATAACATAACATAAAATATAATGCCATCTCTTTGGCGAAATGAAATATTAAAAACGGTCAATCTTCCTTATTAATGAAGAAATAGGCCTTTCCAGATTAGATTAATAAATTAGACATTAGACATTGACATTTTTGAACCCAACATATCGGAGACAATATAAGAAAGTTTATCTCGTGCCAGTTTCTAGTTAGTACTTAATGAGCTAAGATGAGATAACCTCTATGAAGGAATCATTCACTAGACTTCTCTAACAGTTTCGATAAAAATATGTCCGATCAACCGATCCAACAGGAAAATAAAACAGCCTTGTGGTTCGATAAATCGGGCTAGATGAACTTTTAAAATCCTGTTAGTCCGATAGTAGGACTACAAGACTTTAAGAAGTCCTTACTGCCCGATCGATCGAGCCAACGGGAAAAAAAAATATTCGTAGTCCGATTGATCGAACATGGCGATCGGACCACGCGGCGTAAGGGGGTTTAAGCGGCTACCATCAAAGCGGAGAGTAGTGTGATACTGAACCTTCTACATATAAAAAAATTTTAAAATTAGTAGTAAACTTGGATTTTGGTTACTAGATAAATGTTCTAATTAAGATTTTTCAGTTTTTCCACCTGTTTCCAAAGGAAAAGTGCTTTTATCGTGTTTTAGACGCAAAATTCAGTTTTCTCATTCGATTTTAGTATCAGTTCATTATATTTTGCCATTTTAGAACATAGTTCATTTTCACGCAATGTATGGGGTTCTCACTCTACCTTTTCAACTTGTGCAACCTCTAAACGTTATTCGATTCTTTTGAAAATTGAAATAGATAGTTTTTAGTGTGGGGAGACTCCATTGGTGAGCAAAGTCAGGAAAAATATTACAACTTTTTTTTCTCCATACAAAAGTGAATCACCCTAACGAGCATCAGAAAGTTTGGCGTAACGGTGATTGTTCTTAAAATAGATAGGTACCTTCCTACTTAACTAATGCCTACCAATTGTTAGTTTGGGCCAAGGTCACGAGCGCGGTGCAAGGGCCACGGAAGGGCCACGGCAGGGGCGGGGGAGCACCGTGATCTATTTATTGACGGCGGTCTGACAGATAGCAATCAATCAATGCTGATCGCTTTTTACGCGAAATAATACTATATTTTTCCTATGTTTGTAATATATGCAGTTTCATTGTAGTACCTACTCGTATTTACGATTACCGTAGCCACATAGGAGATTAATTTTTCACCTCAGCAGCTCGAACAAGGGTACTTTGCTTCTTAAAAACAGTGAGCAAAATGCGATTTTGATATTCAAGTGACCTTTATAGTCAAATGTCAATTCAACATGCGGGGTCTAATACAAGTTCGAAATACTTGGGTTCTATTATCTCTGTCCCTTTCACACTGTTAGCAAAAAGAAACAGACGAAAAAAAATTCAAACGACATTCAACGGTATACTGACTGTTTATAATAGACCCCCGAAAAACTTCAGAACGCATCGTTCCAAACCACGTACGAGCTCCGTGTATGAATTCTTAATAATTATTTAATTAAAATAAAGTTTAAGATTTGATAAAAACTGACAAAAATACTATATTTTAGGTATTTTATTGTACAATTAAAATAATGAATTCACAAAATACACAGATTATCACGCAAAATTAATTATTTTACTTTTAAGAATTTGTACTATAGTTGACGAATAGTACGTATCCGCAATTCGGACCGTATCTTACAAATTTTTTTTTTACAAAAAAACAAAAAGATTGAAGTGTCGGTTTATGTTAGTTATTTCGATATTATTTTACTGAAATTTATTATTACGTTTTGTTTTTGTGTTCGATTGCGGTAATTAAACGTAATTGTTTGTACCTATATCTTAAGAAAACATGAGTGCATAAGTATTAAGTGACGAAGAAGTATTACATTTTTCAAGTTTTCTATAGGTATGTTCTCACTGCTAAGATGAAAAAATTTGTGTACTACACGAGATCAAAGTTATTTACATCTCGTGCGCTTTTGAGACCCTTACTACGCTCAAGATTCTTAATTAGATTCACTCGCTACGCTCGTGAATCTATTATAGAATCTTTCGCTTGCACGGGACTCAAAATAAGCACTCGAAGAAATATCAAACTTTGATCTCTTGTTGTACAAATATCTATTGTACACGTTTAATTTTATATTTTCCAGCATTGTATAGAAATTCTCAACTGATTCTAACTTTTACAAGCTTTTTATTAACTTGCAATGTACATATTAAGGATGACTCACGTTAGACCAATACAATAAAAACTCTACTATTAATACACTGATTTTATATACAGAAATGAATTTGTTTATTAGAGAACACAATTCCCTAATGAGGGCGCCACACAGTCTTAATCGAGAAAAAGTCAGAGCAAATGTGTAAATCACACATTGTTAATTAATCCAATGCTAGTTAAATATGTATTTTTTTTAATAAGTACTTAAATAAAAAATAAAATAAATATTAGGGGACATCTTTATACACAGATCAACCAAGCCCCAAACTAAGCAAATGATATCCTAGGCGACGATATACATACTTATACAATAGGTACATACGTCCTTATATACCATCACGCTCCGCGATTGTTATATTTGTTATGCCATTTAGAGTCCTAGCTAAATTGGCTGTTACATACTTTCGCTATAAAAAAAAAAAAATATATATATATATATATATATATATATATATTTATTTTCAGATTCCTGAGATCCATAGATTGTTAGTTACAAGACACTTATAAAACTACATTAGTGAACTTAAAACATAAATAAAATAAAAATACTTATTTTCTAGGTCGTAAGACATGTAGGTCGGAATATCGGCGGAGAATATCCGAGTCCCACCTCTCTGCTATCATTTTCAGGATGCTATTTGAGCTCCCCCTCATCCGCATCACCACAGACGCCGTCTTCTTCCTCACTATGGCATAAAAGTCCTCTACGCTAGCATCGGCAAACATCCCAGAGGCGCTGCAGAATCGAGGAAGCCCAAACAGCATTCTGAAAATGTTATTATATTGGATACGCAGGGTATTATAGGTCTTCAGCCTGAAACTGGCCCACAGGCCACACGTATAAAAACTTTGACAGTAAGCTCTAAATAATGTGAGCTTCACTTGGGCACTGCAACGTGCGAACCTGTGCGCCAGCATCCCGCCTCGGACCGACAACGCCCTGCGCTCCCGTTCGATAGGTATCTAGATCGTCTTTCAGGTCCTCGGTCACAATATGCCCAAGATATTTGAAATGTGTAACACGATTCAAAGGGACTCCGTTCAACATTATATTAGGCGTGTAGGCTGGACACTTTATTTTACCCCTGAAAATCATGAACTCGCTTTTGGTAGCGTTGTATTTCAAACCGTGCTGCTGTGCGTACAACTCGCAAGCACCGATTAGCTTTTTTAGCCCTGATACTGATGGGCTCAACAGCACCATGTCGTCGGCATAACTAATATTATTTACACAAACGTTATCAATTGTACAACCGGCATGAGTGCTGCTGAGCCCCTCAATCAGTTCATTTATGTACATACTAAACAGTCTAGGCGAGGTTAGCCCTCCTTGCCTCACCCCGCACTTTAGCACATACGGATCCGAATATTCTTTAGCCCATTTTACCATGTTAATCTGCTTGCTATACCAGTGCGACATGATTCCCGTCACAGCCGGATTTATGCCTGTCTCCTTCAATTTAGACCACAGTATATCATACGACACGGTATCGAAAGCCTTAGAAATATCCAAGAAACAGGCATAAACAGGCGTATTTCTCTTAACATAATAGCTTACTGTATGTTTTAAGGCTAATATTGCACTTTCCGTAGATAGTCCTTCACGGAAACCAAATTGGGCGTCATTTAATTTAATATGTTGGTTTAAACAAGTGTCAATAAGAAACCTATCTAGTACCTTAGCGGTAACTGTGGCCAAAGATATCGGCCTATAGTTACTTTTATCCGCGAGATCTCCTGTAGAATTTTTAACAAGGGGTACGACCACAGTTTTCATCAAATCAGGAGGTAAATATGTGTTTCTCAAGCATAGCGTGAACAGCGTAGATAATAACCGCTCAATGTGCGAACCCGCGTGTTGAAGGTGTTCAATGCTGAGCCCGTCGTGCCCCGGAGACTTACCTCTTTTCATATTAGCTATAGCTAGTCTAACGTCTTTAGCAGAGACTACAATTGACGCTTCTTTCACATTGGACTCAGCATTGAACCCCTCCCGCACGGGTTGATAAGGGGGCTCCACCTTAAAATAATCCCTGAACATGTTAGCAACATCTTTGGGTTCACTAATGCCATGTACACTAGCCGACAAACTTGGTTTACAATTTAATTTTTGGTGCTTTTCCAGAATTTACTAAACTGTTTAGTCGCATGTTGTGTTGCTAATATGTCAAACTTAATCTGCTCTTGATTGTTTTGGCAGAACTTAAGCCTAGATTTAAAAATTTTACGACTAGAGCACATTTTTTCATAAATAGGACCACACTTGGGTTTCCCATGTAATGCATATGTCAAAAAATCTACCCTAGCTTGTTTGTGACTGTTTGATACATGTTTATTCCAGCCCAAAATGCTTTTACGTTTATTTTTCCCATTTGAATTATGTACACTACTTACTACTATAGAATGTCCAATTTAGCTAGAACCCTAAATGGCATAACAATCGGGGAACGTGACGGTACGAGTACATAGGAAACACCCATGACTCAGGAACAAATATTTGTGATAACAACACAAATAAAATGCCCTTACTGGGATTCGAACCCAGGACCATCGGCTTCGTAGGCAGGGTCACTAGTTCACTACCGACGTACCGACTAGGCCAGACCGGTCATCGATAATGGTTTCCTCTCTCTAATGGTTTAGGATTCGGTAAAAGCAAGTCTACCACTCATTTAGGCACGCCAAGTTTACGCATGCCGCATCTGCAGAGATAGCTTTACTCAGTCAAGTGGTCTTAGTCAAAGCACTAAAATAACAACGGTTTTTGACCTTGGACCTTCGAGTCAATTATATTAAAACTTAATAATTTACATAATCAACGCTCGAAAAGCATAAAAAATGGTTCAAGAATTAACAAATTCAAGGCCAAAAAAGTTTTATATCTACTTATCTAGTTGATTTTCTTCTGTGACAAGGAATGCTCGAGCACCACGGAAGCCATTTATTATACATATTACATAATATAGAATAATGCTCTCTCACCTACAGGATTCTTAGCCGACGTCTTTTTGTACCTATCTGTACGAAGGTAGGAAAATCTTCATTGTGCGTATCCTGACATGTAGATACTTAATCGTTTTTTGTGGATAATGTCGTTATCATTGGATTATTGGCTCACTCAATGCAACATACCGGGTGTGGCCTGTAATATGAGCAAAAAATTAAACTGTGGGCTGTAGTCCTCATACTAACCAACATTTGTTCAGCGACTTTTAAAAATAACTTGTGGTTTGATTATTAATACACTTTAAAGTTTATTCTAAGACACAATGTATTGCGAATTTTGTTATGTTTAAGGCGTGACAAGCAACGTCAATCACAATGATATGGCGTGGCGATGGCGTCCATTGAAGATAATATTTATTTTGTATGAAAAATATGGAGTCTAAATACTTCATAATTTTTTAAAGTTGTTGAACAAAAGTGTCACCGTTTGAGTACAATCTATGTGTTAATTATTTGCTCGTGTTACAGGCCACACCCGGTATAGGAAGGAACACGGAGGCCATTTACATTTTGACATCAAAACGATCGATGTCTAAACTAAATAATGTAATTATGTTATCATTCGCCCGTGCGTCTCGCTTGCGCCAATACATGTACAAGTAGGTACGAGCAAAATGCACGCGCGAATGATAACCAAATGACATAATTTAGATACCATTTTGATGTCAGAATATAAGTTTGAATTGCCCTCCTGTGCTAGAAAGAGAAATCTTCTAAACAAAATGAGATCGGGACGTGCTTTCATCTCGATCGCTGGCTGCGACGGAAACGAAATAAATATAAGCAGTCATTTTATCCCCGAGATTGTATTTGTATAATGTATAAAATAATTTGTATAATGTTTAGTACCTATGTTATAATTTATTTATTTAAACTTTATTGCGCAAAAGAAAACTTAATGTACAAAAGGCGAACTTAATGCCATGAGGCATTCTTTACCAGCCAACCGAAGGGCAAAAAGACTGTATTAGGCGGGGCATTATACATTTTTGAAAACCAAAAGAAAACATTATTATAAGAACCTCATAGAATGTATATACCTACACATACATACATATATCACACAACACCTAAATACATACAAATACTTACCACACTTACATAAATATAGATTAATCTATGACTACACTGACTATCCACGCAGAGCCGAAACTGTAAAAGCTAGAAAGTTTGTATGGGGTTCAGGTTTAAATAAAATAAAAATAAATAAATATTATAGGACATTTTTACGCAAATTGACTACGCCCCACAGTAAGCTATATACGGTACGGTATATAATATATAAATACTTAAATACCGTAAAATGGGGTGAGTAGGGTTCGCGGGGAGTTGGGTTATGAATGGGGAGAGAAGGGATGAAAGGGGGTGAGATGGGATTTTAAGGCTACTGCTACAAAAATAATGTATTCCAATTTAAAATGGAGCTATAGTAATACTAATTATAAAAAAAATCGATCCAACAATCTTCCAAAATCACCTTTGTATGAAAACCCAACTCACCCCAAATACGAGGGACTACGGGGTGAGGTGGGATTTCCTGTTTGTCGTCAAAATTATGAAATGGAACTACCCAACATAAAATAATAACTAAAATACAAACGTCCGGAACACTTATTATATACACCATTCAGTTTGCATATATAAACAGAACCTCCTCCTTCTATGCAATTGAAGTCGGTTAAAAATAAAATGTTATCGAGGTTTGAATGTCAGTTTTGCTCATACTCACCCCATTTTACGGTACATAGAAAACAACCATGACTCAGGAACAAATATTTAGGAGGTTTTATTTTAAGCTAGGAACTTAAAACTTCGTTAAAGACATTTTAATAAAATACATACCTACAAGAAAAGTTATTCCAACGTTTTTGAAAATTGTTCCCCTATAGTGGTGAAAAATGGGTTAACAGTTTGTATAGGAAACAAAAAAAATTGAGGGACTTGAAACTTCCGAGAAAGTCACATAGTTAGAAAATTAAAAAAGTAATTTCAGAGTTTTTGAAAATATATCCTCTGTGCCACTTGCCCTAAAACCTAAAGGATGACTCACGCTAGACCGGGCCGGGCCCGAGCCGAGGCGTCCGACATTTTCTATGACGGCCGATCGGTGATCACGTGGTGTTTTCCATAGAAAACGAAGCGGCGGAAGGTTCGGCCCGGCCCCGGCCCGGTCTAGCGTGAGTTAACCTTTAAGCGTTAATCGATGTAAGTAATCACAAAATCCATTAAGTAATTTGAGGACGCATAGTGGAAGCGACCTGTGGGTGCGGCAGCGGCACACGGACAGTCGGGCTCAGCGGTGCCGGGTAGCGCAGCCCTCGCGGCTCGCTCCTCTGAGGGCCTACCGCGAACCACCTTCGACGTGTTGCCTTCCTGTCACACTTACGTACTAATTTACAAGTGCGACAGAGAGGCAACACGTCGAACGTGGTTCGCGGTAGGCCCTCTGTTCTGTCGTATCGTATTTATAAACCCGTCGTCGCTGGCCGTGGCTGCTCAGCGTCGCTGATGCGTGCGAACACTACTAATAACATTTGGAAAAACAATGATACGTGACGGTGCAATTGTATGTGAAAATAGAACATAGGTAGGTACGCTTCATACCTCTCAGACCGAAATATACAAAATTGCGAGAGATAGTCACTAAGCTGCTTTGGAATCTTACGAGTAGTTTGAGAAAATGTTATCTTAGTCTTGATTATGCTCTAAGCTGTTTAAAAAATCACTTTATCTTAATTTGTAGCCGCAGATACTCACATGGACATACGCGTACTGATTGGATGCGTCCCATTTCATAACTGTGTAATGTGTATTTATTGTGTAGGTATGACTGGTAAAAATTTTTGTGAGTTTTTTCTTTACTCAAATAACCAAAATTACATAGTGTTAAAAAGTTGCTATAAGTAGGTAGTAATCATATTTTAGTTCAGCAATTTAATCTCTAAAGCAAGGGAAAATACACATATTAACCATATCATTTTCTCGTGCCTAAATATAGATAGTAGAAAGAAAATGTTAAGAATGTTGAAAAAGCTATTATTTACAAAAATTGTCTGTCTAAAAATTAAAAACTTTTTGTAAATCAATCGCAAGCGGCGCGAGCCTTTAAAATAGTTAGTATAATTATTTTATTGTAATTTGTCGAACGATGCTCGGCCGCCCTAGAAACCATTAGTGGAATCCCAACGGCAACCACGGCTGCCGGCACACTCCCAACCTGCACATTATTTTTTGTTCATGCTCCGTTTTGGACACCGTCCAAATTGTGTCTTAACTGATTGATTTTACGAAGACGCATCACCAACACAATTATTCCTCCCGCTTATTTACAGCCATGGAATAAGTGTATTTAAGTAGGTACCTACAACTAGGTAAGTACATATACAAATTGTACAATCAAACAAGCATTCCGTAATGTAAGTTATGTTATTGGAATACAAATAAATTCATGTAAAGAGTTAATTGTAAGCTTTTAGGCACTTGTTTTAGATGTACCTACCTATTTAATCTAACGAATAAGCGGTGACTTCGGTATCACCTCAAATATTGTAATATAAATATACCTATAATAAGTATATATAGTGACTTTATTGAATAAATGAGTTGAGCGGTGTCGGCATGCCGGTGGCCACGAGTCGCGTCGCGGCGAGCCTATAGGTCCGAGTATGTAGCCGTAAGCTTCATCTTCTAAAGTTGCTCATTCCCGGGTAATAATAGAGCGATCGCTTCCGTGTAGCCGTCGCCGCGCCGCCCGCACCTCGCTTTCGTTCTCTCCTTTGATTTATTTTCATACTACACACATAAATAAACTTATACCTAGGTATACAAAGACAGGGTTGCCAATTATAGGCCATCAAACCATTTAGGAGGTTATCCCATAACCTACCTGTACCTAGAAGTAAAATTGATACAAAAACCGGCCAAGTGCGAGCCGGACTCGCGCACGAAGGGTTCCGTATTATTGCGCAAAAACGGCCAAAAATCACGTTTTCTGTATGAGAGCCCCACTTAAACATTTATTTTATTCGGTTTTTAGTATTTGTTGTTATAGCAGCAACAGAAATACTTCATCTGTGAAAATTTCAACTGTCTCGCTATTACGGTTAATGAGATACAGGCTGGCGACATACAGTCCGAGGAGTGTTAGTAATAGGGTCTCGTTTTTACCCTTTGGGTACGGAACCCTAAAAATAGTTTTGATGTCAGATGCACGTTTGAATTGGCCTGTTATTTACTTTCATTATCCACGCTACGCTACGGAGTTACACATATAAGTGCAATTTTACTGGAGTAGGTACAGTCAGCGTCAGCGTATCAAACAAAACAACGCGCCAAAAGTGTCTTTTACCCTCGAATACTTTTTCAAATGGAGGTATATCTCGCCAGTTCGCATTCAAAAGTATCTGCAATCATTTAATTGTTCAATATTCTATAGAGTCATATTTCTTTCTGTTAACATATCAGACAATGGCAGATATGTACTTTTGTCGCATAGTCTGATACGCTACTTTTGCTGACTGTAGGTACTACAATGATAAGGAGGAACATCTCGTGTCACTAGCCACCAAAATGTTACTAGATTATATGTAGTACTAGGCTCTCTTTTGACACGTTACTCGTGGTCCTTTATATATCTAGAATTCTAGAAACAGTTTGTTACACATTTTAAACCTAGATCGTTCTTTTTAGGGTTCCGTAACAAAAAGATATTTCAATCTGGCGACAGACGACTTTGATATTAAATGTTTAATTTATCTGCTGCCACTCTTATGGACGTTAAAAGAATTTTATCATAAATCGATAACTTGGCTATCGGAATCTTCTTAAAACTGATCTCGCTCTTTTCTTCATAACGTCTTTCTTGGAGAAAGTGTATTACTATATCTTTTTAAATACTTATGAGATTCGTCAAATAAGCCAATTGTGAATTCTACTAGCAAGTGCTACTATTGCTACAATTAGCAAGTGCTTTTTATTTTGATACGTAATTTTGAATAACTAATATGCTATATCGTAATTCCCGATTTATATGACAGACAATGAAACCATACACTTAATGACACCAAAATTTTAAATACTTTTATTTTGTTTTAATAAAATTTTCAGGTCTTACTGGCTTTGAAAGTTGTCTTTTTACATCTGGGACACCCTTTATTAATTTATTCAAAAATGCCCTTGCCCTATTACGCTTTATAGGAAGCGCGACGGACTCAAAATTTTCTCCACCTCCCTTCACTAAATTTTGGCTCTCGATGGCTTCCGGTCTTAATCCACTCCAGACCACCTACAGGCAAACTGTGCCAAGTGTCAGCGCATAGTCACAAACTGCAACGTTTCCATACAACAAATACCAGCAGCAAACTATAGTTCGTTTTGTTTAGCATTAGAAATAAGGTAAACAATCTTGATGTGTCTTTTAATAGAAAAACACATTTTAAAAATATGTTACGGCAAATTTATAACA
Source organism: Cydia splendana (assembly GCF_910591565.1). NCBI lineage: Eukaryota > Metazoa > Arthropoda > Insecta > Lepidoptera > Tortricidae > Cydia > Cydia splendana. The sequence goes on from NC_085987.1 coordinate 25,496,671, forward strand.
ATTATGAATCTAATACGATCTTTAATATTCTTCTGCTTTCATAAGTAATAGTTATTGATTTTAAAAAAGTGTTTTTCGATTAAAAGACATGTCAAGATCGCTTACCTTCTTACAAGTTCTTTGTAATGCTAAAAAAAACGAACTATAGGTATGTCATGTAAAACAATGGTATTTATGAGTTTTTCGATAAAATTAAACTACGTGACGGAACTTCCGCGGTCGTTGTATATTCTCATCTTTGACCCTTTCAAACGCGGACCTTACGCACTTAACCTTTTACTTTTATTCAGTTCATCATACACAACCACTTCCGTCAAACAAATGTCGAAATAAAAGATCTGTATAGGTAAATTGCATATCGATCCTTTAAAATGTACCTAAATGATAGTTAATTCTTACAAGGACACATTGGCCGCAATGGATGACGCGTTGGAGTGCAATAAGTGCACTAGTAGCGCATATTTAACTAACGTCTTGTAGTAGTCTATAATTAAGTAATGCCTGGAACATGCAGCGGTTATGGAACTAACAGGCCAATTCGAGTTTTAGTTATTTAATCTGTTTCCAATTTCATACTGATCTATTATTGTCAAAAGTGTCTTCAACCAAAAACGTCTCTTTTGACACTGAGAGTTCGGTATCATATCGGAAGTAGATCTAATAAGTAAAAGTCGAATTGGCCGGATAAGGAGTTCAACAAGATTATAGAGGGTGACAACGAACTTGATACAGTTTCATACCTACGCTACGGTTTATGTAACATGATAAAATAAATAAACCTATATAAGTTAACACTACTCCACAGTACTTCTACACTCACGAATGACATAATACTTACTTACAGTTATTAGATTGTGTAAGTACCTACCGTAGGTAATTATATGTACAATTAAATAAATAAATAAATAAATATTATAGGACATTTTTACGCAAATTGACTAACTAAGCCCCACAATTACCGAGAGCATTTGTTTTGCTATTTATAATATTTATATACTTAATTGAGTGACTAATTGTATGTGAATATTTTAGCAGTGAGAGTTAGTTTACGAATAGGTACTATGAATTTGTACAAATCATTTTGCGTAAGTAGGTACTCAGCAATTGGGTTGGTTTTGCGTACTAGGTAATTCACGACTAATTCAATTGGACTTGATTTATTTACAAGTCTTGTATATTGTAAATTTGTTTTGCAGTCACGACAAACAGAAAGCCAACGATTCCATGGTAGAAAAGTGCGAGGCAGACTCGCTCACCTAGCATTCCGTAGGTTCCTTCACGCTGTTTTATATGTTTGATTTTAGTCTACCTACAGGTATCCCACTCGTTTTTTTCTTGTTACCATGTAAGTAAAGCCGTATTTAGTGAAAACGCGTTTCCCTAGTAAAACACTCAATCAATCTCAATGTATTGTGTATTGTTTACAATAAAGTGTTTATTACCACAATCGCGACCAAAGAAACAGAAAGCCTTCACATGTTCATTTTTTTGCAATCGACAAGAACATGCTTGAAAAAGTTACAGAAAATTTTATTCTTAAATTTATTTTCATAAACACATAATTTGGAAAATCAGTAATGGCGCGTAGCCGCCCTCAGAGCGTTTTACACTTATTTATTTTTTATTTGTTTTTCATCGATTAATTCATTTCCTAAGCTAATTTTATGATATGACCGAAACGGAATGAAATGGGAATTCCATCCACAAAGAGAATTTTTCAATCAACTTAACAAAGTACCTTGATAAGAACTAGTTTTGACAATTTTTCAAAAATTAATATCATTGATACCTAACTACATAGTTTTTAAACGCATAGGTAACACTGGTAACAGTAACAGCCAGAAGGTATTGTACGAAACAGAGCTTAGCACAAATCAGGAAAATTAGGAAAAAGATGTCCCTGGATATTAAAGATAAAACAAAACTTAGATAATATTTAGAGTTACATATATAGCACATTACATTATCAAAGGTTATTAATTTATATGTATACTCCGTCTCTAAACAATTGACATATTAATACATTTTTATTTAGATTCAGAAATACAAAAAATGAAAATATTTTGTAACTGTTTAAAAAAGTCGCTCGGCCCAACTCGTAAGGGTCCCCATTTTGTTTCTCGCATGATGTGAATCATTGCCAATTAGGCATATAGGTATGTACTTCATGTTATTGTTGATGCTCAAGCGGCTGTGTTGAACATTTTTTAATAAAAAAAGGCGTGTTTACTTAAAAGAAAGGAATGGAAAGATTTGCGATGTCCTGGTAGGCTGCCGTAGCTCAATTGGTTAAGAGCAACACACGGATTGTGGAGGATGCGGGTTCAAGTCCTGCCGCAAGCGTAACTTTTTCCATTTTTTCCTTTAATATAAAATTTGGAATATCGTTCGCAGACGTATCTGCTTGTTAAAAAATACATTTTTTAATCATTTTTGCGTAAAAAAATTCCTGAATTAATTGTTGCATGGCGAAGTGTATAACACACCATTATCAGTTAGCAGACAGTTATATGGAAAAACGAACACATAAAGAAATACAAATAAAATAATACAAATATAAAGAGAAGGTTAGTGTCGGAGGTCGCGGTCGTTGCTGACGCAAGCGATCCCATCGCGTTTAGGTACCTACTCGACATTCGCGCATGGCAATATTTAATAATTATCTATGTAATGGGTATTTATTTTATAGTTTTTACTACTATCTGTAGCCTCTGTAGGCCAAGCACATGATTGGCGCGACAGTATCTCGCCGCGAGATGGACTACCCGTCTTTTTCTAACTGTATTAACTAAAGAGGGACGGGTAGTCTATCTCACGGCGAGATACTGTCGCGACAATCATGGGCTAGCCCGGCTGGTACGTATTGGTATCAATTAGCCAAAAATGAGCTTATTTTTATCTAAATATTCTAAATCAAAAAAAAATTCAAGATGTTTCTCTGCAAGTAGAAGCACTAATTAAAAAAAAATGCAACAGATCGTGTTAAAGTACCTACCTATTTGAACGTTGTGGAATATTTTAAGATATGACGCGCTATAGAGTTAGACCAAGAAAAGTCTGCAGCGGATTTGATAGCCCACGCAGTGCAAGTGTCATTTATACGTCATCATTTCATAGAAGTTTGACGTTTAAAATAACACGTGCACTGCGTGGGCTATCAAATCCGCTGCAGACTTTTCATGGACTGACTCTATTATCTGTAGCAAGGTGAGCATCCACCAGAGATGAGCGAGGTATAGGAGCCAATCCATGAATACCAATTTTCGCGTACCAATGGGAAAGCAATATAGCACCGCTCTGCTAACTCGCTCATATCTGGTGGCTAATAGGTATACGTAATATTTAATGCAGTGCCTCAAGAAATGTATTATTTTTGACCTGCTGAAATATACATAATTATATATATTTTCTATTTAATTATATAGTCCCGGATTGCGCTGCAAGAAATATAATTATTTGTTGAATTCAGTCAATATTTGAAATCATGGAGAAGATGTAATAAGATTCCTTATCATGCCAACCTACTTACATATTTGTAAACTAGGTAAGTATACAATTAAGAACTAGCGTTGATGCTGTTGACTATGTAAGTGAATTTAAATCAAATCAATCCTTTACTACAGCTCTATTTTGCATTTGGTAAGCTAGCCCATCAAATATTGATCAACAGCAAATTGAGACCGTTGGAACATTTTTATAGGTAGGTCGGTACCTAAATATGTAGCTAACCAATGAACATTGTGAACACAAATAATTTAGATAAAATAATATTTTATTTTTAATGGAATAACCGTAAATAGGTATGCCTAACGCGAGAAAGCCAACTTTTATGGACAACAAATAATCTCCTAATACTCTAGGTTGGCTTTCCCCCAAGTCATATCTTCACATAATTAATTATCTTAAAGTGCGCTACCAATAATACTTACCTCTGCCCTTGGAAATCACTAAGGTAAGGTATCATTCATGGCATGACGCTCACCTGAAAAGAAAGAATAGCCAGTTAACATCGTTTCGTTATCAAATTATCGTTTTATGAGATACAAAAGGTATGTACGACGAGGCAACAGTTTACCAAAGCTGGGAAGAAGGGTCGAATTGATGACTAAATTAAACTAATATGTACCTATACCTATGTAAGTAGATATATCAAAAATGTAATATAAAATACATTCTTAGATCTAAATCCGAAGTGCATATGTTACCGTTTCATAGAATGATGCACTAACACGATAATACAATCAAGAAAGACAACGAATAGATACTACCTACTTAAGAGCGCTCTTACAAGAAAAGTCGAAATAATGCAAAATTGATGATACTAGTCGACGAAATTCAGGACTTTGCGCTCATTATTAGAAACAATGAGTACTTGTTCCAGTAAAAGCGTCTTCTTATCTTTATAAATATCGTTGTAAATATTAGAAAAAGGACTTATTAAATTAGTAATGATTTTTTTTCTGATGGTCGTTTCCGAAAAACCCCGTGAAGCACTGAATGGCGAGCTCTTATTTGGAAATGTTGAGAATTTTACTCTGCTAAACCTGGCTATTTTGTATTACTAATACCCTGTACTTTAGGCATATCAAACTATATTTTTCCTACATACCTTTGAGAAAGAGAAAATCAAAGTAAAACGAACTCGATTTTCTCTCCGAAACAAGTGTCAATTCCTACGAAAATCTACTTAATATCGAAGTCATTTTCATACTCAAGCAATCTGCAACGTTTGCTTATACTGTTGGTATACATTAGTGTTTATGAAATTCTACTATAATTTTTTGGCAATTTTTTGAAAACTACTCTATATTACCGATGACGCGCGCTGCGCCAGCTCAGTGCCGCGGCATAGCTTATAGAGGCAGGACGTGTGTCGGTCGGCTCCGCACATTTTCAACGGCGACGACGAGGTTTTTTATCATTGTGTGCGGCGGGCGCCGTGTAAAATGCTATACTGTGTGCGTGTAAACCGCAACGAGAGACTTTGATCCTAGCACTGTTTTTATAGTATTATAATTTATAATGGTACAGTTTAATAAACTACCGGACAGGATTAAAAATATTTGAAACGACCTGACATTCTATATGTATTTATTTGACTCAAGATAGTACTCAGGGTCTGATGATGGAGCCGGAAGGTGGTCACCGGTACCAATCAACCATGCAACTAAACCACTTCGTGTTTAGGCTCGTTTTATTCGTCTCAACAAGATCTTTGACTTAAGATAGTACTCAGGGTCTGATGATGGAGCCGGAAGGTGGTCACCGGTACCAATCAACCATGCAACTAAACCACTTCGTGTTTGGGCTCGTTTGATTCGTCTCAACAAGATCTTTGGCACAAGATAATACTCAGGGTCTGATGATGGAGCCGGAAGGTGGTCACCGGTACCAATCAACCATGCAACTAAACCACTTCGTGTTTAGGCTCGTTTGATTCGTCTCAACAAGATCTTTGACACAAGATAGTACTCAGGGTCTGATGATGGAGCCGGCAGGTGGTCACCGGTACCAATCAACCATGCCACTAAACCACTTCGTGTTTAGGCTCGTTTTATTCGTTTCTATAAGATCTTTGACACAAGATAGTACTCAGGGTCTGATGTTGGAGCCGGAAGGTGGTCACCGGTACCAATCAACCATGCAACTAAACCACTTCGTGTTTGGGCTCGTTTGATTTGTCGCAACAAGATCTTTGACACAAGGTAGTACTGAGGGTCTGATGATGGATCCGGAAGGTGGTGACCGGTACCAATCAACCATGCAACTAAACCACTTCGTGTTTGGCTTCGTTCGATTCGTCGCAACAAGATCTTTGACACAAGTTAGTACTCAGGGTCTGATGATGGAGCTGGACTCCACCCACGGGTACCAGTCTACCATGTAACTGAACCACTTCGTGTTTGGGCTCGTTTGATTTGTCGCAACAAGATCTTTGACACAAGGTAGTACTGAGGGTCTGATGATGGATCCGGAAGGTGGTCACCGGTACCAATCAACCATGCAACTAAACCACTTCGTGTTTGGCTTCGTTCGATTCGTCGCAACAAGATCTTTGACACAAGTTAGTACTCAGGGTCTGATGATGGAGCTGGACTGTGGCCACGGATACCAGTCTACCATGTAACTGAACCACTTCGTGTTTGGGCTCGTTTGATTCGTCGCAATAAGATGTTTGACACAAGATACTACTCAGGGTCTGATGATGGAGCTGATGATGATAGACAGGTACCCGTCGCCACCTTCGCGCTCCATCATCAGACCCTGAGTACTATCTTGTGTCAAAGATCTTGTTGAAACGAATAAAACGAGCCTAAACACGAAGTGGTTTAGTTGCATGGTTGATTGGTACCGGTGACCACCTTCCAGCTCCTTCATCAGACTCTGAGTATCACCTAGTGTCAAAGATCTTGTTGAGACGAATCAAACGATCCTAAACACGATGTGGTTTAGTTGCATGGTTGATTGGTAATGGTACCTTCCAGCTCCATCATCAGACCCTGAGTACTGTCTTGTGTCAAAGATCTTGTTGAGACGAATCAAACGAGCCCAAACACGAAGTTGTTTAGTTACATGATAGACTGGTACCCGTGGCCATCTTCCAGCTCCATCATCAGACCCTGTGTATCTTCAGTGTCAAAGATCTTGTTGAGACGAATCAAACGAGCCTAATCATGTTACTACATGGTTGATTGGTATCCGTGACCACCTTAATCATCATCAGACCCTCAGTACCAGTTCGTTTTTAAACCCTCGTTGATACAAACTTTACAACCTATAGGTACCAAATGCAATGACGAAACATGTAAATAAGCGAGTAGGTACCTATAATTTCTTTCGAGTAATATACCTTCATAAGTACGAGTATGGGGCTATTCATAAATTACGTCGTTTCAAATGGGAGGAGTGGGGGGGGATCTGGACATCGGATGATGGTAACATGACGTAGGAGGAAACAGATTCATCCGAAGCTTGATCTTTGGATGATTTGAGGGGTGGGGGGGGGTCAAAAATCGTCAAAAATAGATGACGTAATTTATGAACAGCCCCTATGTACATTTGCACGGCATTTAGTATTTTCGTACTTACCAAATAACAGTTTTAGAACTTTAAAAGTTAAGTACAGTTAGTGTTGTTATGGTTGATTTCAATATGCTTCGCGAAGGATCAAGAATGTTTAATCCATCATTGTAGTGCGAGTGTGGTAGAAGGGATCGGCGTACTGAGCTCGCACGGCCTGCCGCGGCGCGTAAAATACCTAAACTCGCTCAACGCCGAAATGTAATAGCGCTCTTAAGAGATTTTATAATTGCCTTTCGTGACGCACGGTAACATCAGTGAAATTAAAAGTTAAACCAAGTGTTGGAATTTAATAATAATGTCATCAAAATTTTAAATCAATCAATAGAGAAACTTAACAAACAAATGCAAATAATAAAGATTTTTTTAAGAAGTCAATAATCATGAAAACATGTGTGAAAACTAGCACTTTACCTCATTTTCCTTAAGTGTCTTTAGCATCTGGGACATAATCTCACGCAGAAGGCAACTACGCTATTAAGGAAATTCGAATTATAATGTAGAATAAGTCGTTGATGCATAAATTTATAACATACCTACTTAAAATCATTAGAATTTTGGTTGGAAATATTTTAGAACAAACTAAAAATAGAAATAAAAAAAGAAAACCGATTTCATAAAGGATGTAAATATTATATAAGTAAGGCTACAAATATAATGACCACCAAAAAATACTTTGGTACCCTAAATAAAAAAATCATGCTTACCAAAAAAAATTATTGAACACCAGAAAAATAAGGCCTAAAAATACAAAAGTACCACCACTTTAATTACGACTGCGCTTCAAATTGTATTCAAATACCAAATATATTGAATGATCACCAAAAATCATTAATGATCACCAAATCTTGAAGACCAAATTAATGCGATATTTTCACCTAAATAAACCACTATGATTACCAAAACATGTATACATATTACCAAATAAAGTAAACTGATGCCAAAATTACTAGCCCCTCCCGCTCAACCCCCCGTAGCCCGCACCGCATACCTACCTAACCTAATCTACTTTTCTAGTAGCATTTCGTTATGCTACTAGAAAAGTAAGTTAAACTGCTATCAGTTAAGTGGAATAGGTTAGGTTAGCACTGCGACCCTTACAGAAACGAAATGGTACTAGAAAAGTAGGTTAGGTTAAGTTTGAACTGCTACCCATACATATACGAAACGCTACTAGAAAAGTGGGTTAGGTTAGGTTTGAACTGCGACCCTTACAGAAAAGAAATGCTACTAGAAAAGTGGGTTAGGTTAGGTTTGAACTGCGACCCATACAGAAACGAAATGCTACTAGAAAAGTGGGTTAGGTTAGGTTTGAACTGCGACCCTTGCAGAAAAGAAATGCTACTAGAAAAGTGGGTTAGGTTAGGTTTGAACTGCGACCCTTACAGAAACAAAATGCTACTAGAAAAGTGGGTTAGGTTAGGTCAGAACTGCGACTGCTACAGAAATAAAATGCTACTAGAAAAGTGGGTTAGGTTAGGTTTGAACTGCGACCCTTGCAGAAAAGAAATGCTACTAGAAAAGTGGGTTAGGTTAGGTTTGAACTGCGACCCTTACAGAAACAAAATACTACTAGAAAAGTGGGTTAGGTTAGGTTAGAACTGCGACTGCTACAGAAATAAAATGCTACTAGAAAAAGGTGACGAAGTGGATTAATTAATTTAATAGGATAACGTTATATTAAATGTTTGCACATTTTTAATTAAAATGTGGTTACAATTTTTGTGATCATTTACTATTTTTGCGTTTACAATGATTATTTTGATAGCAAGATTTAAAAATTTGGTTATCATTTTACATTAAAATGGAGTTCTAATTTTGGTGGTCATTTACTATTTTTGGGTTTACAATGATTATTTTGGTGTCATTTTCTTTAATAGGATAGCAAGATGTAAAAATTTGCTTATCATTTCATATTAAAATGGGGTTTGAAATTTGGTAATCATTGACTATTTTTGGGTTAATAATGATTAGTTTGGTGTCATTTCCTTTAAAAGGATAGTATAATGTAATAAAATTGGTAATCATTTCACATTAAAATGGTGTTATAATTTTGGTGATCATTCATGATTTTAGGGTGGTAAAATATATTTTTTTGGTATTAAATTTTACTAAATCTGGTGATCAGTTAAATAGCAGCCTATAAGTAATATAGGTCTTGGTCCTGGTACAGTTACCAGTAATAATATCTTACACAACAAACACACTTATGGCTCTCAAAATAAGATTATGTCAGATATTTTTGCACGCGTCGTTAATGTAAGATAATATTGCAAGTGAACTGTAGGTTAATATAGCATACTATAGTAGCCTAATTTGCTCTACCATCGTGCTGATCTAATGATAGAGCTAATGATGAGTCCAATAGGTACTATGGAGGATTTATATATGTTTTGGTAAGTCAGTAAATGTCCATTGTTTTTATTCTTTTTTCATTCACCTAATTCTCGCATTCTGATGCTAGGCCGGGTGACCACCAAATGGCGGACCGCGGTCCGCATATCCGGACCACCTATTTTATTTCTTTACTAATTTATAATAAACTCAAGGAGAAACGGACCGCGATGGTCATTTTATTTTAAAAACCGGACCGCTGAAGAAACTAATTGATGACCCCTGTGGTAGGCTTTTATTTTATAACTTATTATTATTATTATTTTTTTAATTTATTTATCAAAGGCACATATACATAATCAATTTTAAAGTTACTCGCCAAACTACTTAGAATGCAGTTTGTTGGCGAGTAAAGTTTGTTGGCGAGTGCAGTTTGTTGGCGAGATATTATACTATTATATAGTGGGTAAATCCAATACGGGTGATAAATTTAACTAGATATAGAATTATTCCGTGTCATCATTAATTAAGAAGTTTTTTAAGTTACACTTAATAATGATCCCGTAATTATTATTGGTAAATTTACCGAGCAGCAATGTACTGCAAACATTACGATACAATATCTGGGAGTCCGAGCTTGCTCGGAAAACATATACAAACTCAAAAATGCGCGTTATAATTGATTATAGATCGTGTCATTCACGATGACGCGCAAATTTGTCAAATCTAACCTTTAATAGCATGATAATAAGAATCAAAGCACGCGTCTTCGTGAGTGGAACGATCTATATGTCGGCGGCCGATCGTAAGATCAGGCATATCGTGAAATTCCTAGGCATATCGTGAAACATGAAAATCTTTGACTCGTTCCCTGAGTCGACGGAGTCCTATTTCTGGGTAGTTTGCCCTTCGGGCATCTAAAGCAACCTAACGAACCTATCCTACCTATCATCATCATCATCATTTCAGCCTATATACGTCCCACTGCTAGGCACAGGCCTCCTCTCATGCGCGAGAGGGCTTGGGCTATAGTCCCCACGCTAGCCCAATGCGGATCGGGGACTTCACATATACCTTTGAATTTCTTCGCAGATGTATGCAGGTTTCCTCACGATGTTTTCCTTCACCGAAAAGCTAGTGGTAAATATCAAATGATATTTCGTACATAAGTTCCGAAAAACTCATTGATACGAGCCAGGATTTGAACCCGCGACCTCCGGATTGAAAGTCGGACGTCATATCCACTCGGTCACCACCGCTTTCTCATCCTACCTATGTATTGGTTTAATGTGACTATCGTCAAAACATTACACAGCAACATTATGATCTGCCTGATCTTACGATCGGCCTACGACATATACATGAGAACAATGGTGATCAGCTACGCCATTTTACACTTAAATGTAAGTTAATAATTTAGCTTTTCAGATTTTTTTAACAGTTCTAATTTAATGTCAGAATTAAACATAGTTCCTCACAATTTATCTCTAGGCATGAGCAGCTAAACCTATATGGCTGAAATTATAAACGAAACTCGACATTTCAAAACGTATAGAAAAATATTTTTTAAAGCCTCATATCCCAAGCACTAAATATTTGACGTACTGCGCTGTGGGGCCTGTGGGTGGGCTCTAACTCTATTCCAAATTTAATGTACGTTCATCGGTACCTAGCAGCTAAAGGCAAAAAGTTAATTTTAATGAAAATAGTTTTTTTACAAAACTACGCATGGGCACAATAATTTTTGGCTTGCAGAACATAGTTCTCCACTCCTCCACTAAATCGAAATAACGTACCAAAAATGCAGCTATACTCACGCTTTGCAAAATAACTTTTGATTGCTCTATAAAACATTTGGCACTAAATAACATTTAGGTAACAGAATGGATAACAATTAAGAGTTGCCTAATACTTAGGACTTCAAACCTTCTATATTAAACTGTCTTAAAACTCTTAAATATTTATTAGAAATAATTTACATTTTGGACATAGGCCCTGCAAAACTGTCTTTCTATTAAATTGTCTATATTTCCATTGTATATTTGCTTTAATTTTCTTTTATTTAAATATACGTACATACTTATATCACTTTGTTAAGAAATTAATTTATTGTCATTCTCAGGCGAAGAAAATGTAGGTACCTATGTGTTTGCAATATTTTTGTGATCACCCTTAGCCAAAAAGTCAACTTTGTGAATTGAAGTTCAACTTTCAAGTTAAGAGTGAAGCTACGGATCTAAGTATTGTAAGGTTGTAGGAGATTTTGTTAAGCAATCTTAAGTCGGGTGCGGTAACATCCACCGCCAGCTCCCCCTTAACCCACCGCCCCCCTTTACGATCGTCTCGAAGACTCCCGCACCGTACGTAACACAACGCAACGGCCTACGGCAACCAGTTCATCGACCCCGCCGCGTCGATATTTCCCGGAGACTCGCCGCCGAAAACTCTTTACGTCCTGAAACGAGGTCAGGGATTATAAACAAATTTCTATTCAGATGTCACTCGCCGGCGAGATTTAGATTTGCTTTGATAGTGACAGTTAACAGTTATCATAAATCTATTGTAATGGGAAAATTTAAATTTATCTATTTACTAGGTACATATTGCTAAAGCCACCCGTGCAACATAATATAACCAAAGTAAATATATTACGAGTATAGTATCACTACTCACTACACTTTATAAAACAAAGTCCCCCGCCGCGTCAGTCTGTGTGTTCGCGTTTAACTCAAAAACTACTGGACGGATTTTCATGCGGTTTTCACCTATGAATAGAGTGATTGTTGAGGAAGGTTTAGGTGTATAATTTGTCAACCCGTGCGAAGCCGGGGCGGGTCGCTAGTTACTATGAAATGTGAGTGGTTATAAATGACCTTTTACAACTGCGTACAAAGAGTACAGCGAGGCTTTATGTCACTTAGCTACAAATGTAGTAAATAATCCTTTGCCACTGTATTTTCTCCGAAACGTTCGTATTTGTCATGCTTCTTCAGTCAACCTCCGTACTTTTTGTACTGAGAGTCTGAGACAGACTGAAATAGCATAAGACGTTCGTCCGTTTCCGTGAAAATACGATGGTAAAAGATCATGCACTACATCGTCTGTATTATAATCCCATTACTAATATGCATTATGCTCGCCCCAATGAATGAGCACGAGTGAGATGCACTGATATCAAATCAGTAACAGATTTTTAATATGTTAACGCCGCCCTAAAACTGTTCGTAGCGATTACGCGTTCCATACGGCGAAAACGTGGCTACGCGCTACGAGCGTAACCCGTAGCACTTAGTGGCAATGAATGTGTTAAGATTGGCAGAATGCTCATATCTAGCAAAAAGCTGAAAATTGGTACCCATTGCCTATACTTACCACAAATTTTTTGCGCATATTTGTATGTCTTTGTGAAATGAAGTGTATTTTGTCTTACTCTCGTGTATTAGGGGAAGCTGTTCTACCTCGGACAGTTTTTTCTTTTGTGAATTTTAGAAAAAAAAACTAAAGGCTGCAGAATTATTGTTTATCCGTATATTATAAGATACATTAATAAACTATCTTATACGATATAAAATTTAAAGATTAGTTTATTTATTTTGATGAGATACGTTGACGAAAAAAAAAGGGAAAAGTGTCCAAGGAACAACACTCCTGATGTACCTTGGTCATTTCCCGTTGTACCTCGGACATGATAATTTTAATTAATAAATCCCACCAAATCATTTCATGTAAAGTGTTGCCAAGACTAGGCGCATAAAGCTTTTACACTAAAAAGTTATCAGATCCCGTAGTAGGTACCAAGACTTTTACTCTGTCAGTCCTATATTTATAAGTTCTAACTGAATAAAGCCAACATCTTGGTCAATCAGTACGGCTTGGCCGTTTCGTTGCTGTCATGTAGACAATCCCGTAATGACACTTTCAGAATTTGAATGACCAGTGTTACGACTTTTTAGAACAAGTCCATCGAGGAAGTGTTTATGTGACTGCAACGAAACGGCCAAGCCGTACTGTTTGACCAAGATGTTGGCTTTATACAGTTAGAACTTATAAATATAGGACTGACAGAGTAAAAGTCTTGGTACCTACTACGGGATCTGATAACTTTTTAGTGTAAAAGCTTTATGCGCCTAGTCTTGGCAACACTTTACATGAAATGTTTTGGTGGGATTTCACTTATTTTTGTAAGTTGCTTCCATCCCCTAATTTAAAGAGTTGCGCGTGTGATTTAAGTACGTACTATTAATAAAATTAAGTTAAAAAAGTTTTAAGTTAAACGGTTTTATTTTAATCAGAAAGTGTACCAAAAACTAGAAAATAACATATTATACTAATCGGCGTCCTATATACTTCCTATGTTCCTTTCTGGACAGTAATCATGCAAGACGGGTGTAGCAATGTTGTAGTCTTCTCGAGTCGAATTCTAAACGCCACTTTTCGACACTATGTCAGTGATATAAGTATTAATCGAATTTATTTCTCAGACTAAAATAAAAAAGTTTTAAGTTTTTAGTAGCATTACGAGTTAATAAACATATTACATTGCGCATCCGCTGCAAGATGACAATAGTTATTTATCTTACTAGGGGGCAAAATCCGATTATTTACAGTTAGTATTTTCAGTGCTCAAACACGGAACAATTGTACAGGTGTCTTTATTGCGAAGGCCGAAAGCCGAGCTCCGCGTAGCGCCGAAGGCCCGAAGCGGCCGGAAGGTTAGTGTTCAAATACAGAACAATGGTACAAGTGTATTGCGAAGGCCTAAGGCCGAATCCAGCGTAGGGCCGAAGGCCCGAAGCGTCCGGGAGGTTATTACTCAAACACAGAACTAAAATATAAGTGTCTAAATGCGAAGGCCGAAGGCCGAGCTCCGCGTAGGGCTGAAAGCCCGAAGCGTACGGGAGGTTAGTGCTCAAACAAAGAGCAATGGTACAAGTGTCTTAATCGCGAAAACCGAAGGCCGACCTCCGCGTAGGGCCGAAGGCCCGAAGCGTCCGGAAGGTTAGTGCTCAAAGAACAATGGAACAAGTGTCTTTATTGCGAAGGCCGAAGGCCGACCTCCGCGTAGGGCCGAAGGCCCGAAGCGTCCGGAAGGTTAGTGCTCAAACACAGAACAATGGTACAGGTGTCCTTATTGCGAAGGCCGAAGGCCGAACTCCGCGTAGGGCCTAAGGCCCGAAGCGTCCGGAAGGTTAGAGCTCAAACACAGAACAATAGTACAAGTGTCTTTATTGCGAAGGCCCAAGGCCGAGCTCCGCGTAGGGCCGAAGGCCCGAAGCGTCCAGGAGGTTATTATACTCAAACACAGAACTAAAGAATAAGTGTCTAAATGCGAAGGCCGAAGGCCGAGCTCCGCGTAGGGCCGAAGGCCGGAAGCGTCCGGGAGGTTAGTGCTCAAACAAAGAACAATGGTACAAGTGTCTTAATTGCGGAGGCCGAAGGCTGACCTCCGCGTAGGGCCGAAGACCCGAAGCGTCCGGAACGTTAGTGCTCAAACACAGAACAATAGTACAAGTGTCTTTATTGCGAAGGCCGAAGGCCGAGCTCCGCGTAGGGCCGAAGGCCCAAAGCGTCCGGGAGGTTATTACTCAAACACAGAACTAAAGTATAAGTGTCTAAATGCGAAGGCTCTACCTAAAACTTACACAATCACCAACCGGTCAATTATGGTCGGCAGTTACCTTGCATCATCACGATTGAGGAGTTGAAGGTAAATATTAAATGCCCCTGCTCAATACTTTAAATCCTATTTTGAAATCAGAACATTATCTATCCTGTGGTTTAAGGCAGGCAGTAACTCTGCAGCATCGGAACTGATATTTGGGAGGTCAATATGAAACGTAAAATGCCTCTACCTAAAATTAACGCACTACATACTTTAAAATTGACACATTCACCAACCTGTCGGTTATGGCAGGCAGTAATCTTGCATCGTCACGACTGAGGAGTTGGAGTTCATTATTAAATGCAAATTATGCCCCTGTCCAATACTTTAAATCCTACTTTGAAATCAGAACTTTATCAATCGTGGCGGTTAAGGCAGGCAGTAAACTTGCAGCATCAGAACTGAAGAGTACGAGGTCAGTATTAAGTCACTAAGGATTTGTTTCATAGGAACAATAATATAGTTAAATTAGCAAGTCTGTACGACTCTCGGGTAATGTAAGCAGTGTCTCTGCAGCATCAGGATTGGAAGATCCAAGGTTGAAAATATTATAAAAAGTCCTTCTCACAGGGACTTGATACGCATACCAAATTTCAACTAAATCGGTTCAGCGGTTATTGATTCCCCATACAAAATTCCACCCCCCTTTTCACCCCCTTAGGGGTTAAAAATTTCAAGTTTTTGAATTTTTTTGTTGTTTGTGTACTAGGACTATCTTACATACCAAATTTCAGCTTCCTAGTACTTTAGGAAGTAGCCTTAAGGTTTTGATGATCAACAGTGAGTGGGTGAGTAAGTGAGTCAGTGACGAAATCGGGGTTTTTTAGACATGAATAAAATCTAAAGTATAAGAGCTATGCAATTTAATTTTTTTGTGCTTAATAAGTCCACTATTGACATCCTATCCCGAGAATTTTGTTTATCTGGTATAATCAAAACCCAAGTTATGAGGGTTTAAAAAAACGACGAAGCGCTTCGAGAAAAGGTAGGTAGTGCCCTTGCGCTTCGCTTTGCTCGTCTTGGCGGGGGCACTACCGTGCCCCCAGATTTATAATATGATCATATAAATAATATTTATATATGAAATCACAGATATTTTTAGCATATTTACGCCATTGAATAGATTTTTCTAGTACAATTTCCTTAGAAAAATATACTTTTCAATGGTCATTTTTTATTTTTGCCTAAAACATTTTAGGCATTATTTCTAAGATCGATTGCTTGGTAACTTATAACGCAGATAACTAATAATTAGAAATACGGCAAATATGAAACATTCAGTTTAAAAAAAATATTTACAGTAGTAGCAAGTACGGACCAAGGTACAACATATTTTCGGTGTCCGAGGTACAACAAAGCAACTTTTTGGACATGTAAGCTTCGTAATAGCACTTTCAATTTAGATTAGGCTGAAATGATCCTACCATCGAGTAGCTAACTAACTTAACTATAACTTATTGTATTAAGTTTTATTATCTATTATCAAAATATGAAATAATCATTCTTGACGTAAAGTTCGAAATACTGACTTTTCATAACACAATTTATATTTTAATTTTTTTCTTCAGTTACCGGCCGCTCTTAAGTTTGGTTGATAGCTTGTTTTTTATACTTAATAATAACGTTTCAAATAATATAAATGAAATATTTCAATAACCGTGGCAATGTGGAAATATTGCCATTTGTTCGAGGTAAAACCATGTCCAAGGTACAACAGTTTCCCCTATATCTTTTTTTGGTAGTTGTGGCAATTTTTTTTTTATATTAAAATAGGCAAGTACCTATTAATATTGTGTCGAGAGTAGTCAATTCAAGCACGCTACACGCTACGTAAGTTTCCAACAAAGACCTCTTATTTGTTAGAAAATAGCGTAAAATGACTTAACAAAGACAGTCATTTTTCTCTATATTATGTTATGAATTGGCCAATTAGTTCACATGTTAGTGAGGGACATTTTAAATATTCTTGCGGCAGCGGCCGCATGGCGCCGCATTGACGGCCGCACAGGGTAATTGATAATTAAAACAATGAATCGTCTGACTGGATCTAGCGGTATCTACTGCTTAGTGCTACCGCCTACCGTCGTCCTCGTCGTCGCAGTCTGTGTCTGGTGTCTTGCAAATCTACATATATAGGTAAGATTTAGATCAGATACAATCGGCAGTTTTGGGGTCCCAATACCATGCCCAACAACATATTATAAAAGTTAGTAGCGGTTACCGGCTCTGAACTATGGTCCTACAAGGGAGATCATCAGATCACTAATAATAGGATACATGTATGAAACTCAAGCCGTGAAGTGAAGAGCAGGACAGTCAGGACCCCTATTCGACAAGCCACGTTTGACGTATCGTGTTGATCTCCCGTTGATGTGGGAAAAATCATAAGATTCATAATTTCTCGAATACGTACAATGTCAAAATTTGACATTAACAATCCACAATTAGGTGACAACCAAACCAAACCGAACCATCCTGAGTTCAGAGTTGAGTTTTGGTTGTATCAAATTATATTCGCCTAATCGAACCTGATAGAATCAACATGCAATAAAATCAAATGTTGATTTGACGTGGATGCGATATCTGACAGTTGTACATGTCGAATTTGGCCCCAGTTGCTTGTCTGATAGCAAGTAAAGATTATTAAACCAGACTCAATCATAATTATCATATTATATCATTATCATATCAAATTATATTAGCATTACAGCCACCTAATTTCTATTGTCACATTGTCAAAATATACGAGACATTTTAAACCTTTCGCATTATTAACCAGGCGGATGCTGCACAGAACTTGCCCATGTCAACGGAGGCACCTAGAGACGCAACAGCCAGCGTATAAGGACTATTGATAGTTGGTGCAATCTAAAATGAACTAGGCTATTGGGTGAAAGGAATGGACTAAATACATAGTACTATAATATAATATAAATATAATAATAGGCGGCCGTTTTTTATATCACACTAGCGACAAGCCCCGGCTTCGCACGAGTTAACAAATTATACACCTAAACTTCTCTCAAGAATCACTATTGACAGGTGAAAACCGCATGAAAATCCGTTCAGTAGTTTTTGAGTTTATCGCGAACAAACTAACAAACACACAAACAGACAGACGCGGCGGGGGACTTTGTTTTATAAGGTGTAGTGATTACTATGTGATATAAAACCGGCCGCCTACCTAATAAAATGTTATGCAATTTTATTTCCGGCATACGGTGACTCGCCCCTCGCCCCCATAATATGGGCCACGCCACCACAAAAGGCGACATCTAGTTAAGATGGCTCAAGGTCAAGGGCAACAACGGTGTGAAAGCTGAGGGTAGAGAGGTGCCACTGTACTGTACGTAAGTATTTATTATTAAACCTCGTTCAAAAGCGTGTTAATTGTAACGTCGTTCTAAGCTCGTTTTATAAGGCATAGTTTCACGAAGTCTAAAGGAGCTCCCTTTTTTACAAGCTTTTATTTAGTTTCACCTGACCGTTGTCTGTCGTTCTGTAATCAAATCTTGCAAGTTTATTTTGATCCACTTCCCGGTTTCAGATTGAGCTGAAATTTTGCATGCATGTATAAATCGGATGACAATGCAATATTATGGTAGCATCGACCTGATCTGATGATGGAGACAGGAGGTGGCCAGAGGAACTCTGTGATGAAACAGCGCAACCTAATTGTGTTAGGGGTTTTTAGAATTGTCTCGATGAGTATTAGTTGCCTGTAGTAAGAAAAGTACAGTTATCTATGGATAGGTCTTCAAAAATGATATTGAGGTTTCTAATATCATTTTTTTCTAAACTGAATAGTTTGCGCGAGAGGCACTTCCAAAGTGGTAAAATGTGTGTCCCCCCTTCCCCCCCTGTAACTTCTAAAATAAGAGAATGATATAAACTAAAAAAAATATATGATGTACATTACCATGCAAACTTCCACCGAAAATTGGTTTGAACGAGAATAGATCTAGTAAGTATTTTTTTTAAGAGCGCTCTTACAAGAAAAGTCGAAATAACGCAAAATTGATGATACTAGTCGACGAAATTCAGGACTTTGTGCTCATTATTAGAAACAATGAGTACTTGTTCCAGTAAAAGCGTCTTCTTATCTTTTTAAATATCGTTGTAAATATTAGAAAAAGGACTTATTAAATTAGTAATGATTTTTTTTCTGATGGTCGTTTCCGAAAAACCCCGTGAAGCACTGAATGGCAAGCTCTTATTTGGAAATGTTGAGAAGTTTACTCTGCTAAACCTGGCTATTTTGTATTACTAATACCCTGTACTTTAGGCATATCAAACGATATTTTTCCTACACACCTTTGAGAAAGAGAAAATCAAAGTAAAACGAACTCAATTTTCTCTCCGAAACAAGTGTCAATTCCTACGAAAATGTACTTAATATCGAAGTCATTTTCATACTCAAGCAATCTGCAACGTTTGCTTATACTGTTGGTATACATTAGTGTTTATGAAATTCTATTATAATTTTTTGGCAATTTTTTGAAAACTACTCTATATTACCGATGACGCGCGCTGCGCCAGCTCAGTGCCGCGGCAGAGCTTGTAGAGGCAGGACGTGTGTCGGTCGGCTCCGCACATTTTCAACGGCGACAACGAGATTTTTTATCATTGTGTGCGGCGGGCGCCGTGTAAAACGCTATACTGTGTGCGTGTAAACCGCAACGAGAGACTTTGATCCTAGCACTGTTTTTATAGTATTATAATTTATAATGGTACAGTTTAATAAACTACCGGACAGGATTAAAAATATTTGAAACGACCTGACATTCTATATGTATTAATTTTGACTCAAGAGTACTCAGGGTCTGATGATGGAGCCGGAAGGTGGTCACCGGTACCAATCAACCATGCAACTAAACCACTTCGTGTTTGGGCTCGTTTGATTCGTCTCAACAAGATCTTTGACACAAGATAGTACTCAGGGTCTGATGATGGAGCCGGAAGGTGGTCACCGGTACCAATCAACCATGCAACTAAACCACTTCGTGTTTAGGCTCGTTTTATTCATCTCAACAAGATCTTTGGCACAAGATAGTACTCAGGGTCTGATGATGGATCCGGAAGGTGGTCACCGGTACCAATCAACCATGCAACTAAACCACTTCGTGTTTGGGCTCGTTTGATTCGTCTCAACAAGATCTTTGACACAAGATAGTACTCAGGGTCTGATGATGGAGCCGGAAGGTGGTCACCGGTACCAATCAACCATGCAACCAAACCACTTCGTGTTTAGGCTCGTTTTATTGATCTCAACAAGATCTTTGACACAAGATAGTACTCAGGGTCTGATGATGGACCCGGAAGGTGGTCACCGGTACCAATCAACCATGCAACTAAACCACTTCGTGTTTGGGCTCGTTTGATTTGTCTCAACAAGATCTTTGACACAAGATAGTACTCAAGGTCTAATGATGGAGCCGGAATGTGGTCACCGGTACCAATCAACCATGCAACTAAACCACTTCGTGTTTGGGCTCGTTTGATTCGTCTCAACAAGATCTTTGACACAAGATAGTACTCAGGGTCTGATGATGGAGCCGGAAAGTGGTCACCGGTACCAATCAACCATGCATCTAAACCACTTCGTGCTTGGGCTCGTTCGATTCGTCGCAACAAGATCTTTGACAAAAGTTAGTACTCAGAGTCTGATGATGGAGCTGGACTGTGGCCACGGGTACCAGTCTACCATGTAACTGAACCACTTCGTGTTTGGGCTCGTTTGATTCGTCGCAACAAGATCTTTGACACAAGATACTACTCAGGGTCTGATGATGGAGCTCGAAGGTGGCGACGGGTACCAGTCTATCACGTAACTGAACCACTTCGTGTTTGGGCTACGTGTTTGGGCTTCGTGTTTGGGCATCGTGTTTGGGCTTCGTGTTTGGTGTATCACCTAGTGTCAAAGATCTTGTTGAGACGAATCAAACGAGCCTAAACACGATGTGGTTTAGTTGCATGGTTGATTGGTAATGGTGACCACCTTCCAGCTCCATCATCAGACCCTGAGTACTGTCTTGTGTCAAAGATCTTGTTGAGACGAATCAAACGAGCCCAAACACGAAGTTGTTTAGTTACACGATAGACTGGTACCCGTGGCCACCTTCCAGCTCCATCATCAGACCCTGTGTATCTTCAGTGTCAAAGATCTTGTTGAGACGAATCAAACGAGCCCAAACACGAAGTGGTTTAGTTACATGATAGACTGGTACCCGTGGCCACCTTCCAGCTCCATCATCAGACCCTGTGTATCTTCAGTGTCAAAGATCTTGTTGAGACGAATCAAACGAGCCTAATCATGTTACTACATGGTTGATTGGTATCCGTGACCACCTTAATCATCATCATTATCATCAGATCCTCAATACTAGTTCGTTTTTAAACCCTCGTTGATACAAACTTCACAACCTATAGGTACCAAATGCTATGACGAAACATGTAAATAAGCGAGTACCTATAATTTATTTCGAGTAATACTTATACCTTCATAAGTACGAGTATGGGGCTATTCATAAATTACGTCGTTTCAAATGGAAGGAGGAGGGGGGGGTCTGGACATCGGATGATGGTAGTATGACGTAGGAGGAAACAGAGTCATCCGAAGCATGATTTTTGGATGATTTGAGGGGTGGGGGGGGGGTCAAAAATCATCAAAAATAGATGAAAAATTAATTTATGAACACTGCACACACTTACATTTGCACTGCATTTAGTATTTTCGTACTTACCAAATAACAGTTTTAGGACTTTAAAAGTTAAGCACAGTTAGTGTTGTTATGGTTGATTTCAATATGCTTCGCGAAGGATCAAGAATGTTTAATCCATCATTGTAGTGCGAGTGTGGTAGAAGGGATCGGCATACTGAGCTCGCACGGCCTGCCGCAGCGCGTAAAATACCTAAACTCGCTCAACGCCGAAATGTAATAGCGCTCTTAATACGTCATAAATCGTAAACCGCAATTTTATTATGTTACTTTCTGCTACGGAACCCTTCATGGGCGAGTCCGACTCACACTTGGCCGTTTTTTAGTTTTTATTATTATTAGTAGCAAAATTAGTAGTAAGCATTTTGTTTAGACTTTTCTACGTTACCAATATTTTATACTACGGTAGACACTCATTATACGTAACAACTAGTTGTTAGTATAAGTATAGCGACATCTAGAGAGTTGAAAACTTGGACAGACATATTTCATATCAGTGTTTCAGTTCAGTATAATAGCGAGCGTGTGGTGTGGCACTGCATCCCGAGCCCGCAGCCCGCCGGCCAGCGCGGCAGCATCGATCGCCTCGTGTCGCACTCACTCCGCGCTTCGAACCCGCACGTGGACTGAATTTAGTTGAGCTACTTACCGAAGATTCACCACACATCCTATATCTCACCGTGGCATTCGGTTCCAATTTTTTCAATTTTTATATTACATCTCTATGATCCTAGCATCCCTTCGAGGAAGGTGAGACTTACACAAAAACTCACCCACGTAGAATGAACATTATTTAGTGTACGGGACGAGTCACAAGAATAAATAATAATTCAGCCTATAGGTATACGTCCCACTGCTGGGCACAGTACGGTTACCATCAGTTTGTCACTGATATAAACGCCGTCGAGAACGTAATTTACTTTCTATACGTCCCGTTTGCACTAATATGCGAGTGCGAGCGAGATGTATAGAAAGTAAATTACGTTCTCGACGGCGTTTATGTCAGTGACAAACTGATGGTAACCGTACAGGCCTCCTCTCATGCGCGAGAGGGCTTGGGCTATAGTCCCCGCGCTAGCCCAATGCGGACTGGGGACTTCACATATATGGTGACATATGCAGGTTTCCTCACGATGTTTTCCTTTACCGAAAAGCTAGTGGTAAATATCAAATGATATATTATTTCGTACATATGTTCCGAAAAACTCATTGGTACGAGCTAGGTTTTGAACCCGCGGCCTTCGGATTGAAAGTCGGACGTCATATCCACTCGGCCACCACCACTTACAAACAACCACAAGAATTACCTGGCAATAAAATTAATAAGTAAATTGACAGTTACACTCTGCTCAATTGTAAAAAGTCTGCAAAATTATAGCCACAGGTATAAAGAATCAAAAAATAGCTTGTGACCTGACTCGCTAGCAAATGTAGGTATGTACCTATTTTGAAATACATGTACTTATAGATAGATACTGATTTCATTTAATTATAAGTGGTTAATCAAAATTTGTACTCATGTAGAGTTTATTTTACAAGGTTGCATTCCGAAAAATATATGAATTAACGTTTTAGGAAATGGTTATAGTATTTTTCACCACACCAGCTCGGAAAGGCTTACTTTGCACTTTAAAAACTGATAGCAAAGTTGCATTTTATTCACATGTGAGACAAAGTAATCAAATGCAAATTTTGAGTTGGTTTCTTATGTTTGCTGGTAGAAATGACTTTTAAATGATGATTTTGGATGATACATTTTTAATTACATTCATTTGGATTTGATCTGGTTTGATTTTGTTTGATATTTTACATTTAATATTTGCTTCAGGTTGGTGTGGTGAAAAAATTTGTGTTTCACTCGGGGGCAAATTTTGTTTAACCCTCGTGCTTTGAAACCCTCGCAACGCTCAAGATTCCATTTTTCGAACCACTCGCTATGCTCGTGGTTCAATTTTTGAATCTTTCGCTTGCTCGGGTATCAATATTAGCACGAGCAGTTAAACAACAACTTTGCCCCCTTGTAAAACAAATAACTATTGTTCGTTCTATGGGAGTTACACACGATATAAAGATGTAGCTAGCTACCATCAGCTACCACCCTCTTACGTTTAAGAGAGCTGAAATCTTTACCCCTTCCACCCTTTTGGCTTTGCAGACGTCGAATAATTAGCTCGTTTGACTTTTTCAAGTCATCTAAACTAACTTGTTTGTGCCTTTTATGGCATGTATTAATTCGTGCAATAAATCAACATTATGAAATTTATAAGTAAGTCAATCATCACATTCTTGCAAATAAATCCGGTGAAAACCAATCCAAGTGAACCAAATTCGACGTCAGAGTTCGTGCCTTCAACGTGTTAAGATCACCATTGACGGTCGCTAATTGAGTTAGCGTCGCGCGGCGTTACTTGGCAGCCACTGCGACCGCGGAGCGGAGCGCCGAGCGCCGCCCGCCGCCGCCGCGCGCTAGCGGCCCGCTCGCATGTAGGTCACGACTCACGACCGTCGGTGTCGGCGTGCGCGGTCGCTGTCGCGATGCTTGTCTATCCATCACCCATACGGCGTGATTGGTTTGCCCCATCGATGGGAAACTCCGCTTAAAAACGTTTTTCATTTCAGAGTAGAGATTTATTACCACCCACTGAATAAAAGTACGGTTGCCAACCTTCGAACCGATTTATCTACTATGAAATGGAACGTTACCATGAGATTAGAACAAATGCACATTCCAAAATTTGTTGCCATTTTTCTAATATAGAAATTCATAAATCATAAACGTCTGTCAAATCTAACAAACCGATGATAATCGTTTGTCCCTTTTCTGTGATTTTGACATTTCTGTTAGTCAGAAAGGGACAAAATTTTGATAACAATTAGTTAGGTTACAATAACAATAGGTTTGAATAAGGGGATCTACATGAATAAGGGGGTAACACTTTAGGTTACATATAGAGGTAACATCCGACGTCGACAGAGTAGGTAGCTAGGTAGGTGTACCTACTACATATAACTTTCACGTTGGTGCACATAAATATCAGTAGTTATTTTATATCGTACTTTTACAAAATGATAATTTTGTAGTATACCGATTTATGATAGGTACACTAAATTTCAATACACTAAATTCAATTCAATTTTCGTCTTTAAGCACCGTTGGTCAAACCATAGACCATCCACCCACAAGACTGTTATTAAGTAAAATAAATTATTTATACCTACAGTTGGCATATGCCAACTATATAGCCTATACAGGTATAGTTGCGACTGATATGATCCATATAATACATGTTTTCGGTAGTACTGGCTGTAATGAGAGAGGGAAATCTCCTTCTAAAGGTTGTGATGTAAGATTACTTTAGGTACAGATTCTGATTATTTTTTGAGAATAGCTGGAAGAGATAATTATATACGGATAAGTACGTCGCTTTGTACTTTCTAATGTATTTCAGGTGTTATCTACATATCCGTGTTAATTGTTCGACGACGGCGATCAGCCATCAGCAGTAACGAGGAGCGATGAGCTGTACGGCTACCACCAGTTTTGACATTGACATAACGCTCACGTTTACGTAACTTACTTTCTATGCATCTCGCTCGTACTGGCATATTAGTGCAAGCGAGATGTACAGAAAGTAAAGTACGTAAACGTGAGCGTTATGTCAATGTCAAAACTGGTGGTAGCCGTACTGGGTTTTTCTTCACTAGCGAGAGTCTTTTCTTCGAAAAAGTTCTTGCCGGCGGTGTAAACAGTTAGGTCAGCGACCAATAATTAAGTAAGTACTGTCAGCACTAAAAGTAGCGGATCAGACTACGCGTCATAAGTATGTATTGCTGTATGTCTATTGCTGCTGCTATTCGAGCGATAAAGAGGCAGCTAGATAACGAAATTTCGATTAGAACGGTTGTTTGTTGTCAAATTTCCTAATCAATGGGTTAAGGTTAAGTCATATATGTGAAGGCATACCTAAACACAATTAGACAACAATGCTTTTTCACAAAGCACACCGCATATACCTATATAGTTAGTCTCCGTTCTGTCGGGTTAAACATTTCTTCACGCATACTTCAAAACACTTAGTAGGTATGAGCAATAACTAAGGTCCATATGCTTATATATTGCTTATTGCTTACCTACTACAAAATTGGATTAAACCTACGCCACACGATCTATTGTGTTACACCTGCAATTGGTTATTTTAAGACTAGCCGCGAGGCGTACAAAAATTATTTATACCCAAAAAATTCCATGCGTATGAGTGAGTAAAATAACATTGCGTTTGCATTACCATGGCGCTATCGAGGCGCTATCTTACGAAATCACGACACGTCTTGAACTTATCTACTTCCCCGCTGTCAAAGCAAACATTATCAGAGTAGGTACCTACACGTCCTCGTTACTGTGAAATGCTGACGGTGGTAATGTATAAGATATATGAGATTTTAATCAACGCAAACATTCAAGCCATAAAACATTGAAGGTTTCACAGCTTGAATATTTGTGTAAGTATTTAAAAATCCGTAAAGTTTAAGTTAAGTGGCAGTGGGGTACAACTTTTGCCACTTTTCACTGTAATAATAATATTAGCTCTAACTGGTTGCACTAATCTTAATAACACACACGCACACGCAAACTAAAATGAGACCAAAGATCCAAATAATTTTGACCTAAAAAGTCAACAAGTAGTCGTGATGTATTCTAATAACCAAAACACGTACGCAACCTAATACTTGTACAAATACTTACCTACTTATCTGCTAACTCGCAATTTCCTTGACCAGATAAACGTCACGGTAAATTTCAGAAATCCGCAAAAATATTATAATTATTATAAATTATCCAAACCAAATAGGACTCGGTGCTTAAAAACAACTGAGTACAGAAGTAATTATACTTTATTTCTCAATTATACGGTAGTAGCCTAACAAATTACCGAGGCGTGAAATGTCAATAGTACAGTTGAATAAAATATTGACAGGTGGCAGTGCATTGTACATTCATCCCGGCGAGTTAGTCGCATGAGAGATTTATCGAGGAGCTAACTAGCGTTGAACCGGTGCCAGGTGCCAGGCCGGCCCCTCCCTGTGTCGATAATGTCTCGCTCCTCGTATGCTGCATGCAGCAGAAGGCGCACAGCTACCACCGATCAGGCCAACCCTTCCGGACCACCACCATCAATTCAACTAATCATTATACAAATTCACATATTCATTAAATTTAATTGCAACATTAATTAAGTTAGCTTGTAACTCACCTATAATATTGATGAATTCTTTACATAGGCTGCCTTTTATATTTCGGGATTTGAATGAACTAGTGCTGCCATCTCCCAACTGAGGTTATAAACGTGTAGTTTAAACATTTTGGCGGCAATATGATGAAAAAAAAAGTTATGACTCGACCGTGTTTTGTTTTTAATTGTCATTTGAAATAATATCGCATCGGCTACCATGGAATTGACTTGCGAACATTTTCGAGCGATTATTTTTTACAATTTTCGACGCGGCCTCAGTCACCAACAGTGCATTGATGAACTTTTTTCGACTTTTGAAGATAAAATACCATCAAGGACGAGTGTTTATAGTTAGTTTGCAGAGTTTGTTCGTGGCCATAGTTCGCTTGTGGACGAGTTTTGCAAAGGTCGTCCAAAATCAGTGGTTGTTCCGGAAAACATTGACTCTGTGTGTGAATTAATATTGCAAGAACGTCACGTGACTTATCGAGAGATTGAGGCGTCCTTGGGCATTAGTGGGACCAGCATACAAACAATATTGCATGAACATTTAGCAGTCAATAAAGTTTGTTCGCGATGGATACCACGTAATTTGACCGGTGCTCAAAAACAGGCTCGCGTGGATTGATGCAAAGACATGCTAAAAAAATACAGCGGCGGGACTACAAAACATGTATATGATATTGTCACAGGTGACGAATCGTGGATCTACTCGTATGAACCGGAAAATAAACAGCAGTCGACGGTGTGGGTCTTTCAAGGTGAACCAAATCCAACAAAAGTGGTTCGTGCACGAAGTACTGGGGGCCGATTTTTGAATTTCGACCACTCGATTTCGTGTATTTCGTTCAATAATATCTCCAGTACCCGGCATTTAAATTCTACTAATAGAATTGAAAACGAGTGGTCAATACCACTCGATACCCAATTCTATCGCTCGTATTTCAAAAATTAGCATTTCGCTGTTTTCCACCGATTTTCGAGTGACGAAATTGAGCGCCCGAATTTCAAAAATCGGTCCGCTGCTAAACAAACGGTTGCCTGTTTTTTTTTTGGAAAAACTGGGCATATTGCAACCGTTCCTTTAGAAAAACGTAGAACAGTTAATTCTGAATGGTATATAACCATTTGTTTGCCAGAAGTGATGGAAAAGGTCAGGGAAGCCAATCACCGCAAACGGATTATACTGCACCACGATAATGCGAGCCCCCACCAATCGGCACAAACATCCGCCCTTTTAAAAGCTCAAAATATCGATTTAATGGGTCACCCCCCGTATAATCCTGATTTGGCCCCCAATGATTTCTTTTTGTTCCCGCATATCAAGGACAAACTGCGCGGTCAGCTTTTTTTGACACCTGAAGCAGCGGTCGATGCGTTCAAAACGCACGTTTTAGAGGTGTCCTCTTCAGAGTGGTTGAACTGCTTTAAAAATTGATTTAATCGAATAAAAAAATGCGTAGACCTCAAAGGAGAATATTTTTAAAAACAATAAAGCCATTTTTGTTAGTATAAAGTTGTTAATAATTTCAAATCCCGAAATATAAAAGGCAACCCTCGTAACAATAACCCAGGTTTGGTGTTACGTAGTATGGACCTATAAAACGGCAACTATAGTAGAACAAACACAGGAGAATTAAGTAAATAAATAAATAAATAAAAAAGCTTTATTTCTTCCACACATACTTCTAACAAAATAAATATATAACTTTAAAGTAAAAGATAACTTAAAAATTAACTTAAAAGATATGTGGGCCCCTTTCGGGTAAAAGCCTCCCCCAAGGAATTCCACTACTCTCTATTTTGGGCTGTCTCTAGCCATTTTGGACCCGCCGTTTCTACTAGCTCGTCTGACCATCTGCCACGTGGTCGGCCTTTGCCTCTTGAGCCCTGCGGCCCAGACCACTTTACTGTTCGTATGGTCCATCTGTCGTCTCTATATCTGGCAACGTGTCCTGCCCATTTCCACTTTCTCTGGAGTGAGAATGTTAAAATGTTAAAAGTATAGGTACTTAATTCTCCCGTCATTATAGCCAAATTTGCCCAAAAAACACGAATTTCTCAAAAAAATTATATCACATCATATGACTTTTTTTGCTCAGCACGTCCATAGTGATCAAACGCTGTTTAATTAAAGAAAAAAAAATCGTGTTTTTATCCACTTTTTTGGCGTTTTAGAGGGCGGGCAAAGATATCCGGGGTTTGCGCCAACATTGCCCACGTCAATTTGATGTTCAAATACAGCTCGTGTGATGATGATCATGATGATGTCTAAGGATCACTTAATTAAAGGTTTTGGGCAATCCTACCATTCCCTGTTAATAACTTAGCGATAAGTGTAAAAACTGTTAAATAAATTTGGTGGGCAATGTAGTTGCCTACCCGTTTTTGGCCATTTCCATACAAGACTCACCTAAGCATTTTACAAAGGCTAGGGTTGTCACTTTAGAGAAAATCTGTTACAATAGTTTAACGGCCAAAAATTTGAGTTTTGCTATATTTTTCATGCGTTAAAGCGATAAAACATCAAAATAAAGGATATTAAGACAAATATAATACAGTACATATTTATAGACTTACTTTAGTGTACAAACATAACCTTCTTTTACTTGCGAAGTTGGGTAAATTAGTCAAAGGTGACAACCCTAAGCCGTTGTTGGTGGTGGGCATCCATAGGTTTGTAAATTACCGGATTACATTGCCCACCGCCAAAACTTTTGTGTCTTTTAGGCCTTCTTAGATTAAACCTCCATAGACATAATCTATTATGCTTCAAGTTTTATAACTGAAACACGGAAATATTTGTCAAAGGGTTCTCAATTTATTTCTACTTGCATTCATTTTTCAACATTTTTTTGCCCGCCGAAATATACCCTATATTTGACAACTCGCTGAAAATTCCCAAGTCAAGTTGTGCACATGTTTGGTAATATAGTTTTGTCACAAATATAACCTATTTTCTACTAGAAATAGCAGGGTGACCATAAGTATTTTAAATTTTTCTACATTAACGATTTTGTTTCAAATTGTCGTTGTGGGCAAAGTATCCCCTGGAGGCAAAGTTGGCTATATTGACGGTATGGTAAATAAATAAGATGGATAACGTAAAGATGGACGCGTAATTCCTAAGCCAGAATGGACAATTTCCCATTAGGTACGTGACGAATTTCATATCATCTACTCATACAATATACAGTGTGTATATCCAATACGGGCAATAAAGTAAACCAAATATAGAATTTTTCCGTGTAATCATTAATTAAGAAGTTTTTATTAAGTTACACTTAATATGACCCCGTAATTAATTTGAATATTTACCAAGCAGCAATGTACTGCAAACATTACGAGACATAACATGACATGATATTACGAGATACGAGCTTTTAATAGTAACTGCCAACAAGCGTTGACAGTTACTATGAAAAGCTCGTATTTCGTAATTAACTTGTGTGTTGCTTTACATTGCGGGCCGAATAATTTTGTATGGATGATTTTTCATTGTACCTATTTCCAACCAAAAAGTATCTCAACATACTTCTTAGATCCTATGCTAACCACCGTTTAAATATTCGCCCGTATTGGAATTACACAATTTATTGTTGTATCTATAAATTTAGAGTTACGTAGGTAAATATTTATAGGAACTACTTAATGTTCGACTAACGTGTGTTCTACAATCGTCTATAGTTCAAATATTACAAAAATAACTGATTTATAGCTCTACAAATCATGAAAGGAATTCATCGGAAAATGAGTTCTCAAGTCAAGGCCAGTCATCGCAGGCGTTTGATAGAGGGTCATTGTGGGAACCTACATTCCCGGTGCGGCAATCATCTGAATGGGGACCACTAGGTCATTTGCGCTGACAGAGTCACCACGACCTTGTTGATGAATTTCATGATTATTTGTCTGTGTAATTACTAAATACCGATTAACGCTATTCGATTAATTATAATAGTCAATAATAGATAAGAAACGTTTCGGTGCCAGGCACAAAACGTTATTAGAACATACTTAGTTTTATTAATAACTTAATTCGAACATTTGACAATTTGAGCGCTGGCAACACACATGAACGGCGAGTTGCCGGTTGCCGACTCAGCGTCAAAATGTCCAGGGAAACTCAAAAGGCATTCATACATAGATAGCGTAGGCTGCGTAACGACCCTGCGCGGAAATAGAGGAATCTATAGAACACGAGATGGCAATTCATTGCATTACAGCCATTACACACTCAATTACTAGATTGGCTTTTGGTTAGTGTACAGTCAACTAACTGGCAGGATTAGGGCTGACTAAACATTTATCTTTTTTTAATTTAAACTTCTATTAATTTACAAGATCAAAATGAATTGACTGCTTGACAAACAGAAAAGCGCAGTAAATGGCGGTAATAAATAATAATCAATGTTGAGTACCGTTTGGATAAGTCTCGAGTTGCCATATAAATCGCATAAATTATGCAGCAAGACGATCTTCAACTGCAACTAAGAAGTGAGTTTAACAAGAATTTGGGTAAAATATTTGTTTTCAATTTGTATCTACAGTCGCGTCTACTACTCGTACTACAAGTATATACACGTAAATAAATAACCCTAAATACTTACTTATAATTTGAATGATACTAAAGGAAATTCGAATTAGCCAGATACGAGAAATATGACAATGTCAAATAATGGTACAAATTCGTTTCAATTGCGTACGATGTGATTACCTAGCGGAAGTCCTTCAGGACACGGTCATTAGCGTCGGTCGCCGGCGCTGCGCGGCACGTGCTGCTCCGAGCTGGATTGGACGACACTCTACGAGATTCTCCGAGATCGGAGAATACGGACTTACGAGTTAATACCGGATCTACGTAGATCTTTACACAAGGACGTGACATTTTATTCCTTTGTCATGTTCCAATTGTTCTAACAAAGCATTCAGCTTCCACACTTGGCCAAAGGGTGTTTGTGATCTTTAAACGTTTCCACAGTCGGCCACCGGACACCGCGTGCTTGAGCAGCGCGGCGCAGTTGTCACTACAAGTACATTATTTTATCTACCTGTAATAGCTGACCTGACACGACCGGGTAGAAGGAATTAAGTCATTTACTAAAATTATTTCGCCGAAAATTACCGTGGACTCGAATAACAATTTAATTCAATTTCAAAGGTATACCTATTCTTGACCGCACTTAGAGACTAAAATGTCATATAAAATTTTCTGAAATCAGTCTATCTTAGAGATAACTAGCGACCCGCCCTGGCTTCGCACGGGTATCGCCCTGCCCGCCCGCCCGCCGCGATATCGCCACGAGCACGCAACGAGTTCGCTCCCATCCCAGTATGACTAGTAAGCAGCGAAATCGTTGCGCGCTCGCGGCGATGTCGTTGCGCGCTCGCGGCGATGTCCTTGCGCGCTCGCGGCGAACTCGTTGCGCGCTCGCGGTGAACTCGCTGCGCGCTCGACTCGCTTTCAACTCGCTCGCAAATCGCTAGTGTGGCCGCGCTCTTACACAAAACCTTAACAAATTAAACACGTTAACCTTTTGCAAGAATCACTCTATTTTATCGCGACAAACCTACATACATACAGACAGACGCAGCGGGGGACTTTGTTTTATAAGGTGTAGTGATACTAGTGATAGTGATGACAACTTTTGTGAAAACTTGTTTATATGTAGTAACTTAGTGAAAAATGCCTTTTTGTCTGCGCCTCTGCCGCGATTTTGATAGCATATACAGTCCAAGTGTTATTTATACGTCATAATTTCATAGATTCAAAACTAGAATTATTCTGAAATTAAAAAAATCTTTCCCCGTCCACAAGTTTGACGTTTAAAATAACACTTGCACTGCGTACCTATGCTATCAAAATCGTTGCAGACTTTTCTTGGTCTAACTCTATATGACTTGGTTTACTTACACATGCTTAGGTACTGACTGACATATCAATTTAAAGAAAACTCGCAAACTTTATCCATAAATAAACATATCAAGCGTTATATTTTTGTTTTTGCTAAGATGTAAAAAGAAATAACGTGTCGTGTGCAGAAAACACACACATACGACCAATTTTTTTATATGTCTATGCCTAATTTGAGCAAAAGATTGTGTAAAATTGTATGCTCCTTATACATATATGGAATTAATGTATGTAGGTTACATTTAGGGAGAGCTGTTTATGTGATTGTGTACGTTAGTGCAAGCGATTGCATGTTCGACCGATTTAGCCGTTAACCCTTTAGTGGGTAACGGCAAGATATATGCCGTCATACCACTCAGATATTTTATTTTTTTTTCTCAATGAACATGTTGTTAGTTAATATAAATTTTGGTTCGCATAAGAGAATATACTCGTAATAATCTACGAAAAAAAGGAGAGCTGATAAACGTTATTCCATCCCTTGTTAAATGATAATTCTTAGGCCTGAACTTAGATTTTTAACTATTGCCTACATTTGAACAAAAATGTCTGTAAATAAAATTTTCTTTGCTGGATTTATCCGATAGTCACAATTCTCTAGTTTCAGAGACAACTTTGGCGACATAAAGTTTAAAAAAAAAATCTGTTGTTTGATAATTTAAAAAAATTAAGACGGCAATATATTTGCCACTATCCGTTAAGTGTCTGGCGTTTATTAAAGGAAAGGGTAGGTTAGGCTACTATTGTATTGATTTATATATGGAGCAATAGCTTAATTCAATAATTCAAATTATTACATGCTAGCAACCTATCCACAGTTCTGCTGGGATTACAATACCTACTTGGAAATAATATACAATACCTACATATAATAGTATATATTAAAAATATTATAAATAGAATAAACAAAAAATCTTTTTAAGTTAAATTATATAAAGGTTTTAATTATTTCTTATCATTCTATTGGTTTTTAATTTATTCATTTTAGATACTTCATGCCACCCGTAGTTCCCCCGGCAAACTGACATGACGGTCTTGTCACTTACTGCCCTTGGCTGATAGCGGCAAACATATTGCCGTCTTATAATTCAGAAACCCCGACATAATATATACATTTCTCTTGCTCAAAAATCATAAAAAAAATAATTCATGCTGTCCGTATCGTTAAAGTTCTCGATTCATTGCTATAAAAAAATAATGGTCAAAGGGTTAAATATTTGTGGGATTTTGTGGGGGGCTATTATTATTAATTAACAAGTTTAAGATACAGAGGTACTTAACTACATAATTAGTCCCATACAAAATTATTATCATATTTACTTAATACTTATTAAATTGGCATATACTCGTAAAACATTTGTAAAGCTGATGTCGCATGGTAAATTTAAAAAGTAAGTAGTTATTCAAAGGCACTGAAAGACAGCTTGAATAATTTCTATATGAGATATTTATATCTGAACTCGAACTTGCGTCGTCGAGGGATAACGATGGGAGTGCTATATCATGTTTATTTACGTCGGATTTCTCCCAAGTTGTTTCTTAATTAGTTTCGGCCTGTATGTACCTACTTTGTGCTCGTTGATATCCACATGGTGATTAAAGAATCGTGTATAATGTCGTTAGCTATGTTACCGTATAATATGAGTTATTGTCAGGTCACTCCGAAAATATTTCAATTGGATAGTATATCTAATTACACCTACTAACAGATACACCGGCGTAGATTAGTCTTTTAGTCTGTTCGAGATCCTAAAAACGGTGAAAAATAGAGATAATACTCCTAAAAATATGTGTGATACCTCATTAGATTCGTCATGATGCCTAGAAAAAGGTATCCGAAGTGTGTATTAGCACACAAAAAATATCAAATGTTGTAAGCAAAAAAAAGGGGGAAAAAAGTAGATATCTTTTATTTCCCAAATATCTCAAAAAGTATTCATATTTAAGAAACAAAAACTAATATAATTAAAGAGGAGGATATTTCCAATAAAACATTCCTTACTTGCAGATCTGTATCGCCATTATTTATACTTTTTATTCAACGCTGAACACAGCCCTCCGCGCTCCATTTTCGACAAACGCGCGCGGCGTGAAAAAGCAGTTACGTAACATTAAATATAATTTTAAAGGTATTAAATATTAATTGAAAAATTAATAAATATATGGTGTATTTCAAACATGTCAACAAATGTACTTCTTGTAGAAATTTATCTTAAAATTATTTTTTTAACAAGTTACGCAATTGTTAATTAGCAAAATTTTCTCAAACTTCCTTCTTTATTGAAAACGTAAAAAAATTTATAAATAACTATCGTAAAATTTTGTCGCCTTCTAGAGCTCTTTTCATATACATGCTTAATAAGATTACGTTATAAAAGTTCTAAAAAAAGTAATAGTTTGATTATAATGTTGTTTTAAGTTTTACAATTTTACCTTGATTTTCGATTTTTGTCAGTTTTCTATGTTTTTCTTAAACTTATTTTAAGCGAAGTATTAACTTTATTAAAACTTTTATAACGTGATCTTATTAAGCATAATTTTACAATAGTTATTTATAATTTTTTTTTTCGTTTTCAATAAAGAAGGAAGTTCGAGAAAATGTTGTTAATTAATAATTGCCTAACTTGTTGAAAAAATAACTTTAAGATAAATTTCTACAAGTAGCACATTTGTTGACATATTTTTAATACACCATATTTTATTTTATTTTCAATAAATATTTAATACCTTTAAAATTATATTTAATGTCACGTTATCGCTTTTTCACACCACGCGTGTTTACCGAAAATGAGGCGCGGAGGGCTGTGTTCAGCGTTGAATAAAAAGTATAAATAATAAAGATACAGTTCTGCAAGTTAGAATGTTTTATTGGAAATATCCTCCTCTTTTATAATATTAAGTTTGGTTTCTTAAATATTAATACTTTTTGAGATATTGGGGAAATTAAAAATAACTACATTTTCCTCCCTTTTTTTGTTTGTAACTTTTGATATTTTTTGTGTGCTAATACACGCTTCGAATACATTTTTCTAGACATCATGACGAATCTAATGAGGTATCACACGTATTTTTAGGAGTGTTATCTCTATTTTTCACCGTTTTCAGGATCTCGAACAGGGAAGCGATTTTTGAATTTCGAGCGCTCGATTTCGTGTATTTCGTTCAATAATATCTCCACAACTAGGCATTTAAATTCTACTAATACAATTGATAACGAGTGGTCAATACCAATTGATTCCAAATTTCTATCGCTCGTATTTCAAAAATTAATATTTCACCGTTTTCCACCGATTTTCGAGTGACGAAATCGAGCAATCGAAATTCAAAAATCGCCCCCCAGACTATTTGTTATGTTCAATAAAATAATAATTGGAAACCTCGGGTATGGTTGTATTGTAGATTAGTCGTTTACCCGTGCCGGCGACGGATCCTAAAGGAGTCCCGAGGGGCTAATGCATAATGCAGGCGCATCCAGCTGCTCCCACGATGGGCCGGCAACCTGATTTTATTGCTACTCTCGCTTACTCTACTCATTCTAATACTCAACAAATAAATGGCACATTTTATATTTATTATCCGACCACAGCAACCTAAATTAGGATTATGGTTTGTGAACTATGTGATTTTATTGCGTGTGATCATCCGTTCCGTAGCGTTAATATAAATTGAAATCCAAGTTTTGATGAAAGATGTATTATCGTAAGATGCAATGTTATGCTAATCTGCTAATGGAGACCTAAGTATTTGATGATTATAAAAAGAAAAGTAGGTACACTCGGAAAATAAAGGACAAAACACAGACTTATTCTTTTTTAGCAATTTTAAAATAAATATGCTTTATGGTTTACACAAGTAATGTTTAAAAAAAGTAAAACCTAACCACGTATACGCAGTGGTACTGTATAAAGAAAAAAACATATTCCTGTTAAGTGATTAGTGTCGTTTAAAGTAATTAGTGGGTAACGTCGACAGGCCACGTGTGAGTGCGATGGCTAGCTCAAAGGAAAGGATTATATTACAATTTGATTGCCAATGAAGCACTACGCGAATGAAACGATCGTTATGGTCAGATAACGAGTGAGCCATTCCAAAATTAAGCGATGTACATGGATGACTTTTATTAATGTGTACCTATGGGTATTACCTCCAGTAGGTACGGTTACGATTACGACCTTTAGAAATACATTCAATACCTGCCCACTTAAATTTTCAATAAACGTTTGAGTTTTAGAGGTGAACGTGGACTGTTGTAATGTAAGATGGTGTCAGAAGCAAGCGAATGGCAAAAATGTGTTAAGTATTTGCTAAAACAAAAGATAAAAGGAAAGTAGCATGTGTTTAATGCTCCCGATTGCTGACTACTGATCCAAAACATGCATAACTACTTATATTAATTTCGCCAAGAATTTGCACCACTTCCTAGCCAAAGAAGGATACACTCATAAGCTAGCTAAAACATAAGGTTTTATTCAAAAAACATTTATTGGATAATATGTAGAACTGAATTATGGATATCTTTTGGAATACTACGTATGGTATGGTTGTATCAAGTAGTCTGATTACCAAGCCGTAACATCGGCGAAGCAGACAGGCCGCCGCCGGCGCGGCGCGGCGCTGCCGACGCGCGGGACATCGATCCGCCGCACTAACAAAATAACACCTTTGGGAAGTTATTAACAACGCCTATATCCTATTACCACCGAATCGCCCCTGCTCAACCAGTTTATAGATGTAAGTAGTGCATAATTATTTTCCTTCGTATTTTCACGGAAACGTACTCGAACGTGTTTTGCTATTTCATTCAGTCTCGTCTCGATACAAAAAGAACTGAGGTTGATAGAAGTAGCATGACAAATACGAACGTTTCCGAGAAAATACGATGAAAAACAATTATGCACTACATCTGCATCTGTAACCATTTCACCGCCACGTCAATGAAGTACAAAGGGCAAATAAATGTTCTAGTGCTAGCTAATGTAGTGACGTATCAGGAACTCAAAACAGTGGCAGAGAAAAGAACGGACTGGCAAATACTCCACCGACAAGAGCTAGGCTCTTAAGAACAATGATGATGAATGAGTGCTAGCGGTTGACCAAAATCAGCTGCAAATGGTGTTAAAGGTATGAAAATCGGCACGATTAATCTTTAGGCCATTTGAATCAATTTGACCCGTAGCACCAAAAAAAAAACAAACGGAAAGGAGTTATGACGTCTTCTTTTTTTTGTGTGACGGAAACATAATACCGGAACCGGCTCAAAATGCCCTTTCATTTAATACCACACACGAGAGGTTTCTGAACAATTTTTATTTTCCATACAAAAAAAAGATGACGTCATAACTCCTCTCCGTTAGTTTTTTTTTTTGGTGCTACGGGTCAAATTGATTCGAATGGCCTAAAGATTAATCGTGCCGATTTTCATACCTTTAACACCATTTACAGCTGATTCCCGAATTTCAGGCTGTACCGCTATCACTATTCCTAAATAGCTGAGTGACGTGACGAAGTGGTCGTTAGACACTAAAACCATTTAAAAAATTCATAATGGCCTATCTCAGATATTCCTGGGATATTGATTTCAGCAACAGGCAAAACATAAAGAAGGTATGTATATGAAGGTAGGTATGAAACTTGCATCATGCAATCCATTTCAGTGCATGTGGCTCACACTATTAAATCAGTACAAGTGCGTTACCTATTACTCCTATTAGGCTACTACCTACATTGGGAGCGAGTTTACGCAGTCGCTAATTAGCTACTACAGCAGCGGTAAATTCGTGGTAAGAGTTCCTCGAAAATTTAGTGTTACAGGTTAAATCTGACTGCCTACCAGTACCACCACACCAGTACCAATTCGATGCCGACTGAAGCGGACGGCTCCGTCACATGCACTATCTTCATAGAAACGCCAATCGCGGGTAGGTTTATCGCCCTAAGAAATAGTAGCGACTATCAATAGAATCTTAATTTTATTTATAATAAAATAATATTTAATGTAACTATAACTGTGTTTTTATTCCCAATCCCATAGAACTGAATTCACTTGTATATTGCTTTTCACTATTTTATGATCTGGATGGTTTTAAAGAATTGTGTGTGTGTGTGTGTGTGCGTGCGTCCGTGCGTGCGCGTATGTATGTGTGTGCGTGTGTATGTGTGTGTGTGTGTGCATGAGGTCAATACATCAGATGTGACGGGGTGGCCACTGGATGGACGGGCGCCAAATCGCATTCAGTAAAGTGCAAGTACGATGGGCAATAAAATAAAGCATGGTGGAATTTCAAAAAGTTACCTTGCTCTCCGCACTGGCTTAACTTACTCATGTCCAAACTTCATTAAAATACAGCAAAGTAAAACTCTGGATTTATGTTAACAAAAATATATGTTTGTATCTAGACTAACATAGATAGTAAACTTATTTAGATAAACTAAAAATGTATTAAGAATTGCCTCACCGATACATCCGTTTGATGTTCTGGACAATTGGAGGACGTACAAGGAGATAAATACAACATGTAGAGGCTCTTTCGATTGTAATATTTATGCTTAAGATACACATGGGATTCTCGCAGAGGCAGCATCGTAAGTACGTGAGGCTTTTAGTTAGATAATGGGTTAAAAATGTATTAGTTATGCTATGATATTTTGAGTAGGTATTTAATTAATTTTTCCATTCAAATATATTGAGTTAGTATCCCGATCCGTTACTCCCCCGGGGAACAATCGGGAAAAAATATTCCCACCAATGGCGATGAACTGGATCATGAATACGAACTGTACAAAAGTTTAAAAAATTATTTGCTACATAATTAGATATAAATGATATAATAAAATAATAATACGCTTCAATTAAATGTATTAAACCAAATGAAACTTTCCAAAAACGATTAAATGTATAAATGTAGTTTCTTGCTTTCTTTCTTAAAAATGGAATAAAGAAGCAATCGATCCTTAAAAAAAACTTTTTCAATTACAACCGCATTTCACGCGACGGCGTCATCATCGCTCCGTTCGCATTAACAATAGCCATAATAGGTAGGTAGCTACTGACTGAAACATTTTGAACTCCGTTTTAGCTTGGGCAAAAATGCTTTCGTATGTCCGGATAATCTCCTCTGATGATGAATGATGATATACACTCATGGACAAATTTAGAGGAACGCAAAAAACAGTTTAATTACTAATTTAGAAATTACTTCAGGTAAGTAATTAAACCTTTTTTGCGTTCCTCTATGTACTGACTATGTATATATTTTTTATCGATTCAGTTTATGGAACTTTTGGAAATGGGGGCTGTTTTCCTCTCAACCGTCCGGGTTTTTTTAGCGACGCAATGCTTATAGTAGCATGGAAATCTGCTGCTACGGTAGGTATTTTTTTAAATCCCCAGGCACACGGACGTACAAATTTAACTGATCCGGCCTTTGATCAGACCAGACTCCAGCTCCAGGACACACCATTTGGTTTAATGGTTCAATCATGTCCAGTTACTATTTACGTACGTAATGCATTAAATATTCTGTTAGTTGGATGATAATTAATGTTTCCAGAGAAATTATCGAATTTTGTCCTTACTGAAACGTACTAACATATATTTTATAACTTGAATATTGCAAAAAGTAATAATGAAGGTAACTCGCATATGTATAGCCTTCAAAACTGATCAGGAGATCAGAATCTACTACACATGTATTAAACCAGATTCGACTCAAAAGGCTTGGACGATTTCTTCAAAACCACTGCCAAGAACACGCCCAGAAGATGTGTTCATCTTGTATCGAAAATTGGGCGCATGGCATTGAAAATGTAAATTTTCACTGAACATACACGAAGGTCGAATCGGTAGCTTATAAGGTCCTCTATCATTGGCCTTCGTTTGATCCGCACTGAACGAGACACCCTGTATATCGGCGTACTACATAATATTGAACACCTACAAACAAAGAGTACACTTGTGTCGCCATTGAATAGCTTAAGCTTTGAACGGGGCGGCACGCAGTTATTGAATGGCCCATTCTGTGAGAGACTGCCGTTTGATGTTAAATTGGGCATTGCAGGCCACTGTATGCCAAGCAGCGCATTGCCAACGGCTCAACAGTCAACACGACGGCGGGAGAGCCGGGCCGGTGCCAGCCAGCCGGTCTCAACTGAACATGTTTTACAGTACAGTACAGTACAGTTTTTGGATGAGGTAAATTGTAGCTGTCACGTGGTACCTACCACAAATTCGGTCGGACACAGGAACCTGCCAACACACAGGATTTGGCCAATCACTTTTTTTACTGTCCTCAAAGGCTATATAATATACTACTCGTAGTATCATTCTATTTTTCGATGAGGTTTTTTTGATGAATTTTTGTACCACTTTTTTGCCATTTGCACAGTTCAGCCGCGGCCGACGAAGAGCAGTTGAAGCTACTAAAAGTCAGCTACCCCCACAGAGTAGGTATTTTAAATTTTTTTATCAGGTGGGTTTCATGCAGGCTGCCACCGGACTATAAAATGTACTTTAGTATGTGAAACGTTAGTGAAATGTCTTTAAAAAACCCGTAGGGGTCGGATTAAAAACTAAGTTTAAGTCCGACTTACGCTTGACTGCACATTTCTAATAGGTTTCCTGTCATCTATAGGTAAAGAACTATTTTTGTATTTTTTTCAAAATTTTAGACCCAGTAGTTTCAGAGATAAAGGGGGCGGGGAATGGTCATTTTTTGCCTATTTTCTTGGATGACTTCTAAACTGTTTATCCTAAAATTATAAACAGAAATATATTTGAGATTCTCACAATGAGCTCTTTCATTTCATATGTAACACTAAGTATATGGGTCAAACAGAAAACTGTGTTACCTCATTCCTGTAGACATACACAAGAGTTAAGGGCTATAAAGGTTAATTTTCTTATTTAACCATTATCCACGTGAAAAGGTCCTCCTTTTATTTAGAGAACTATGATAAAATCATTACTTACATACCCACAAGCTGTTAACTATTGCCCACAGGAGAGAAAAATGTACAGTTCGCGCGAACACACTGTAGTTTTCTCTTCTGTGGGCAATAGTTAACAGCTTGTGGGCATGTAAGTAATAATATAGTCATTATTTGCATGTCGTGTCTTCGACTGAATACTGATACTTACATGTAAAACCTTTTCTGTTGTCATCTTGTACCATACGTATTCTGGCAAATAAAGAAATTCTATTCTATTCTATTCCTCAACATACTACTTTATTTTTATTTTTGCCTGATAAAAGCATCCGATTAATACTTACTAATATAAGGTCGAAAAGTCGTCTTTGAAATCCGACTCGAGCAGACTACGTAGATTGCTACGTGTCTTGCGTGATTATTGATTACTCTCCAGAAAGGAACAGGCAGTAAGTGGGACGCCGTGGATTAGTGTACGTAATAATTTTATTTTCTAGTTTTTAGTTGCATCATGATCATTACCACTGCAGGATGATAAAATATTGGGCACAATGTATAGTGTAGTTATAGTAATGGTTTGGGTACTTTGGATCTATGGACC
The DNA here is from genome assembly GCF_910591565.1 of Cydia splendana. Classification (NCBI taxonomy): domain Eukaryota; kingdom Metazoa; phylum Arthropoda; class Insecta; order Lepidoptera; family Tortricidae; genus Cydia; species Cydia splendana. The sequence goes on from NC_085987.1 coordinate 25,539,134, forward strand.
AAAGACCCAAAACGCATCAGCGGGAAGTGCTTTCGCTGTAAAGACAAAAATCTGACACAACTTACCTAAGTGTCTTAAAAGAAACTTAGAGGGTCGTAGACACAAAGAGTAAGCGTACAATTTTGCGAAGTCTGATGGCCGAGCTCTGCTGCGTAGGATGAAGTGTCTTAAAAAGGCGAGCGTGCCCGGCCTCGGAGCGTGTCCAGCGCGCTCCACCCGATTTTTAATTATAAGGGCGGCGTCGAAGGCGCCCGGTTCTGGACGTAGGTACGTTAGGCTTCGCCTGCCTATTTAGTATTGTGTTTCTGGTTGATCTATCTGAATGTGTGAGTCAGTTACCGGTTGCCGTTGTCATCCCCCTGGTGCCTTGCACCCGGGACGCGGAGCGGACCACCCTTACCTCCCCCGCCCTCCTTTACGCCGCCACTGGATTACAATAATGAATATGTATTACGATTTACGTTACAAATTCTCCTTATCTAATAAGCTTTATTACAATTTTGGTCATACTAAATCTGTTGGTAATAGCGTCACGACTGTCATGAGGAGATTACTATAATCATCATATCGGACCCGCGCCGCGGCTAACCGCCGTTTGCGGCTATCAATAAGGCGCAAGAGATAAGAAAGCTACGATAGCGATATCAAAATAATACAACGATTAACATCTCAACATACTCGTTCTTAATATTGAATTTAGCCCATGCATTAAATGTTTCATTAAAACTATTGTATGCGAAAATATCAGCAAAATATACAGTTGTCAGACTGGCTCTCCGCCCGCTTATCTCCGAGACTATTTATTTACAAATGTTTAAAAAAATAGTAACATACATTTAGTAACACTTTAAAAACTAATAAATCAGATATATATGTGACTAGAGCACTCCGTGTGTGTGACTTTGTTCCTGAACTCGCATGACGTGATGTTTTTAGGCACCGAGTAACAAGAGTGCAAACATCATTATTATTTTGGCATTGACCAAATAAGCTAATTTTATTTTCAAACACGTAACTATTTAAAAAGTGCCGGATTTCGCTAAGGTCGTCATCTTTTTTTACTATTATTTCATATTCATAAGGTGCCAATGAATTGATTGATTTAATAGTGGTAATATATAATTTAGTTAATGGTGCAGAACTGTCAGTGCGATATAGTTAATTTCATAAATAAGCACCAAATTGACTCAAGGTTATATGTTCGGTTCTTCTGCTCAATATATTGTTCACCACACCAGCTTGGAAAGGTTTACTTTGTACTTCAAAAACTGATAGTAAAGTTGCATTTTATTCACATGTGAGGCAAAGTAATCAAATGCAAATTTCCAGTCCAGACCAAAAGTATGGAAAACACTTTTTTTTTTAATATCTCATATTGCTATGTGTCGTATGTCGTATTGACACTGAAATTCACTGTAACATCATCAAGCACAAAAATTCTTAACTAAACTGAATTTCACATTTCCATTTTCTTTCATGAACAGCAGTAATTTGATAGACACTACATTTTTAAGAATCACACGATTACGATATCTTAATAAAAGGTGTAAACGACGTATTATAAAAAAGGAATAACAAACTTTAGATTATTCCACACTTTAAACATTTCCCAATTCTATTAACCCTTTACCAGGCGAAGGGATATATTCCTCCCACATCTTATATCGGTTACCGTAGTCAGGTTTTAACTCCAAACCTCCTACAAAATATTTTGTCAATCCGTGAAAATAGTATTTTATGATCTTCATTCACAACACGCTTCTAAATGGCGTAATATATCTTTGGCAGCCGTTTAAATTCACTTGAACTCTAATTTCAGTAAACTGTGGAGTAATTCGAACACTTTCCTTAATTTCTATGAAACAGAAGTACATACATTTTTTTGATATTTTGTAGATTTTGAGTGTTGAAAGGTAATGTAATCATAAACATTGCTTTATATTCATGCATTATTGTGTATGACCAGAATTAGGATGTGGGTTGACATTATCCCATGGCCTTATTAGAGTTTAACTGTGCGGGAGCTATTCTTCCCATGGCCCGGTAAATTGTCTTGTCATGTCATAAAAACTCACGTAAGTAATATAACTGTTATTGTGTTCAACCTAGAGTGATTCAGTGATTGATATAATGTTTCGTAGTAGATTTGGAGTTAAACCTTGACTATGATAACCGATATAAGATGTGTTCTATTTTCGATGAGTAAGACTGACATTCGATTGTCATTTTTGAAATGTCAGCCTGGTAGAGGGTTAAAATTACGAATCAGTTGCTATCGGGTATGTAGTAGGTAATTTACCTTTCAAATTATTTTTTTAATTAATATTCTTAATACTTTTAATTATAATATAATAACTATTAAATTAAAATTTTCGAAAATCCCTTACGCTAGTAATAAGATTTTAAAACATTTTATGCGAAAAATGCCATAAGTACATCATTTTGGAAAAAAGCTGATACTCTTCAAATTAATGGATCATGGGTTTTTAACAAACATAGCGTAGAACCACCGCAAGGAAACTCGCTTTCACGCAAAAGAAACCGCATTGAAATCAGTCCATCCGTTTGAGAGCTACGATGCCACAGACAGACATTGGCGTCAAACGTATAACACCCCTCTTTTTGCGTCGGGGGATATAATTATAAATAATGTCAGGCTCGATGAAAAAACGAGGGGAGGCCTTTGCCCAGCAGTGGGACACCAAAGTAGGCTAGGGAAAAAAAAAAAAAAAATGTCAGGCTGCCAATTACAGAAGCATTTTGTCCCCACCATAGTCAGTAGTAGTAGTAGTAGTAGTATTTGGTAATTAGTATGACTTTTTTACAAAATGTATAATAGGGTAAAGAATGAACCTTGCAATCAATAAACAAACTAAGCTATTCCCTCCCCGACGATTTGAGCTCGAGGCGTGTGAGTACCGCGACGGCTGAACGTGATTAATTGCACGCTGAATGAATTGTTGTTCATTGCACGTAGACCTACGAGAGCCGAGCTTATGCGCTTACCGGACTTTAGAAGCGGACATTAATAACTTACGTTCTTTAATGTCTATACCCACATGAATTAAAGGTAAAGGCTTTAAAATTCACAAGTTCCATGGAACCGTCACGCCAAATGGATTGCTATGATTAATCAGTCAAAAAGAATAGAGTTAGGCGAAGAAAAGTCTGCAACGATTTTTCTTGGTCTAACTCAACCTAGTATGATTTTTATGTAAAATGGCAATTTGTGAAATACAGTAGAGTCCGGTTAGTACGACTCCGCATATAACAACCAACCGCTTATACCGACGAAAGTATAGGCACTTGTTTGGTTTTAGTACAAGCTACTATGAAAGCACAACCGTTTATTACGACTCCGCTTATAACGACCGATCGCTTTTAACGACGGAAATTGACTCAAAATCCGTCCGTCAAGTCCGGTTACAACGACGAGCGACGTAGTTTTTACAAATAAATTGTTGGTAAGAAGCTTACTCCGTCCCGCGCACCCAACTCCGCTCCCCCTTTTGCCTATACGGAGCAAGATGAAATAGTCATGTGACTTTTCGTAATTTTGCAAACTAAATAAAACCCAATTCCCATTATTCAATTGAGCTTAAACTTAACATACATAATTATGTAAGTTGGGTGACAATGCAATACTATTTTGGTAGGTAAGTACCTTCGAGCTGATCTGATGATGGACACAGGAGGTGGCCATAGGAACTGTGTGATAAAACCACGTCATCTTGATTAGATCCCCAAGAATTACGATTTTATATTTTACGGGATTCGAGTAATTTGCGGATGACGAGTGAGTACGCGTAGGTACCTTGAAAAGTGGCTTCTTCTAAACAACAAGTCTCTCCATTTAAGACAAGGTGTCGTAATACTAACGTAAATAAATATTTTAAAAGAAATGTTTTTTTTCTTTGATTATCGCATAAGTATACAAAATGATGTAATTATTTTGATTAAAAAAATATATTAAAATTGGTAGTTCGTTTTGTACGACGTCCGGTTAGTACGACGTAATATCAGCGGTCCCTTGGGCGTCGTTATAACCGGACTCTACTGTATATTATAACGCATTCACTGCCAGCTCAAGCTACGCGCTACTCGTGTAGCCGATAACATTAATTTATCTATATGTAGCGAAAAGCGCCTACGAACAGAGAACCCGCCTAGCGAAGAGCTGCCTGAATGTGCTACAGTTTTAAGCTCTAGATTATTGCCAGGGACTTCCTGGTTTGGTAAATGTGCGTTCAGTAGGAAGAAGCCAAGGCCCTTTATCTCTCTCGTCCTATAACAGTGATACGCAATGCGTCAGAGCGGCGCTTTCCTTGGACTGTCCGTCCGGTCAGAAAGTAAAACACATCGGAACATTCCTAGCCACAACGGCGAGTTAAATATAGGCAGCCAGTTATCATCGGCAGTGTTCGAGCTGAATTTCAAAACTATTCACATTATTTATGGCTTTATTCTTAGAAATAGCATGAATGACGTTTAAATTTTAACCTATTTATCGTTTTACACTTTGTTAAATTTGCATAGGTATTAACCCCTCGTATGCTTAGTTAAGCACGGATCCGTGCGTGGGAATTTAAATATATTGTTTTAAATGTCAATGTCACATTTTCAATGATCAAATTTGACAGGCCGCATGCGAGGGGTTAAAAGCAGCTATGTATTTTCAGGAAAACAAGAAAAGTAGCACACGGGAGCAGTGGCTGCGCCCGCGCGGACACAAGTGGCCCGCCATTCAAGCGGCTGCATCCATTTATTACAAGGTTGCCGACGTACGGCCATAATAGCGCTACAAAATACTCTAACTAGTTTGTTACGGTTGTAATACTAGAGTCTCTATTTATTTATATTACAACGGCAGAAATACAGAGTGTTCATAATCGATCCTGCGTACAATTCTTAGAATGTATCCTACCTAGAAGACCTAATACGTACTTGGGTAAAGTTGTATTGTTTAGGTACCTACAGTCAGCGTCGTATAGTAGTTAGCATCCAAAGTATTCAAATAGTTCGGTACGCCATACAAATAATATGGTTTAGGTACCGAACTATTAGAATACTTTGGATGCTACCTACTAAGTATATGACGCTGACTGTACATAACGGTCAAATGTTTTTGGTATATACTAATAAACTAACCGGAATTATAATACGTGTATATAAATAACCAGTAATTTAAGTCACAAGAATGCAAAAACAAACAATCGAGAACATTTTTGACGTATTGGTAGAGCAAAGCGAGCTCGAAATCCATTGAATGGAGAAAACACTCACAGCGCACGATGCGCGTAAATAACAGTCTATTTTTAAAAACACTTATAGTATTACAATCTTTTAGTAAATTATAGTATACAATCTAAGTACGTACCACAACTCATGAAGCTAAATACTATCATGTTTACCAAAGAGATAGAGATTGCGTCAAGTTACGGAAGCGGCGCGATGTATTGCCATGTTATCACTCTGCAAAAAGTCGCGAGTCTGAAAGTGATCGACTTTAAGACCTAAGGTCACCCTGTATCGATCCGGCACCAACCCGCGGCAGCTGGAGACCGCACCACGGCACCCCTCTCGCTTCCTCTCCGTCTCCGCAGTACAACACCACATATTATTGCACGGACATACCTACCCTTTCCTGCTCTGCCCAAAACTATACGTCGAGTCCCTAATTCTTCAAAACGTCACACGACATCATCAAAAGGTAAACAATTTTCTTAAAACTCTACGACCGTAACACTTCCATTCATCCGCAGGACGAGCGGTGGTGTATATATACATCTGCTAAGTATATATAGACATTTATATCTAGATAGATTTCGAAAGGGGCTGGTCGCGGGTCGATCGAACCTGCGGCAGCTTCAATGCGGCAAAGTGTATCGTCTTGTGGGGAATCGTTGGGATAAGTTGCCGACCTTGACGGGTCGTAATCGGGGCCCAGTGACCCAGTGCCCCGAAGCTGCAGCGGGCACGATGCGCGCCGGCCGCACGCGCCCGCCGAAGTGGGGAGCGCGTGCGAGCGCGTGATGCGCGCCCATACCACGCGCTCTACTATATCCGTCATTCTCGCGCTCAAGCTCGAGGGTCGAAACTATCATATTCACTCACCGTTTCCGTTTATGAGGGGGTAGTCGTCGTCGTGTCGGCCGATGTAAGTCTTCAGCGGAGTGTCCGTGAGGGAGGGTGATGACCTGTCCCTGTCGCTCATAATAGTCACTTGAACACCGACTCGAGACTTGATACAACAACACTGGACGGGGAGACGCGCCGGTCCCGCGCTACTGTCGACCACGACCGACCTCCGGCCCGCGGCTCGCGCGGCGAATAAATACACTCGCGCTAGACTCGGCGGCCCTCGAGTCTCGCGCCGTTGCCGCCGTCGCCACTATCGGCACCCGGCAGGGAAGCGCGCTATTAATCTCGAAGTAGCGCCCTCTTTCCGGACGCTCCTAGTACACCTACACGTCGCTAGATGGCATTCAAAATCAACCGGTATATCTATACTTATTTTATTACCTACATAAATAGTCACGGAAGGCGGGGTGGTGTTATCATATTAACTTATCAATCACACTGGATGCGATTCGCACTTCGATCCGATTTGTGAGCAGAATGTCGCTATAATACGCGCATTATCTCGCTCAAACATCGGAGCGACGTGCGAAGAGCATCTAGTGTGATAACCGATGAAAGCACAGGTTGTGCAGAATAAAAACTTAATAATTTGAACGAAAAAGAAATTCAAATGCCATTATTTTATTTTATACTGTACAAAATGATGCTTTCTAAGAACAAATGCACAAGATACAATAAAAAAAATACCTTAATCACTACAAGTGGACCTATAATCATTTGAAGAGTTTCCTCGATTGATCCATGATCAAACCTATCATGATATCTTGACTTGAGGACAATGGACTCGATTAGAAAGTATATCCTATAAACACAAAAAAAATCGAAATCGGCCTAAGAGTCTCCGAGTCATCGGTGAAGAAACATTAAAAAAAAAGAATCAAACGAATTGAGAACCCGTCCTTTTTTGGCAAAAAAATTACAATCACTTGTTTTTTCTACTGTATTTTTAGTTTTAGACAGTTAATATCACTCAGCATTACAACACGTTGCAAAGGAAGTGTTCAAAATATTCTGCACGCGCTCTTGCAATAATTAACAATAAAGTTGTGTAAAGATCATTTTGAACACTTTGCTTCCTTTTCTGCTGACTATAAAGTACAAAGAGTACAAAGTTTGATACGTGTGTATGTTAATAAAGGATTAGTGTTTTGAAATCTTACTGTTACAGTCAGCAAATAATAAGGCTAAATACATGATAAGATTGGTCTCTTTATATGTTTGTAAATAGTGTATTAAAGTTAACAGATAAACGTACTTCGATAGCTGAGGTCGCAGGGAGCGATTGTTAGTTATGAATTGGGTCCACTGTGCTGCATGGTAGGGGTCGACAGAGTCGGGGCGCATCGTGGGCACGTCGGTGGCGGGCGCGGCCACGGCGGCCGCCTCCTTGCGGCTCAGCAGGGCCTGCAGCTCGCGCTCCGCCGCGCTGCCCTTCGTAGCCTGGCTCGACACCGCATCTACACAGGCCATGTGGGCTTATCAACTGTTTAGACATACAATATATTCCACGCTGAAAAGAAACTGTTAATTCAGTGATACACCTGAAGACGATGTTTAAATCCCCTTTACTGGTACACATACAATACCGGCCAAAACAATATGTGACGTCCCATGGTCAAAGGTACCTTATGGCGGGTATGGAGTTATGGATACCCCAGTAATCTACAATAAATAAGCTATCGATAACACAAAAGATCAACCTCCTAGTTCAGTTGTGTAGTTACAGAGATATTATTTTTTGAAAATAATGTTGTAAAATGAGCAACTTTAAGATAGAGAAGTTTTAAGTTTAGCCACCTAAAAAACTATGTTCCTGAAGTAAGTTACGTAGTTGACTACAAATAATAATACTTTAGACTCCTGAGATTAAAAAAATGATGCGACTTGTTCTATAATATAAATAGAAACCTTTGATATCGACTGATTTATGTGTATACTAACCAATCTCTTGAAAATAAAGTTTTGTTTCATTTTCATTATTAATTGCAATGAGCTCTCAAGATTTAAATTTATCTATTAGAAAACGACTCTGAGAGACAGTTTAAGCAAAAAAAATATCGATTTAGACGTGAAAATGTAATTTCTGACTTTTTCATGTAAAATCACAAAATTGAATATTTTTTACTTTTAATGTGACCCACAATCAATTTTTCTGAGCGCATATGAAAGAAATTCTGTCATTCAAATGAAATAAGGTGTAAAACCGCAACTAAATACTATATTTAACCTCTTATGCTACTTTAAACTTACATAACAATAACGGTCTTTGCTCCATACATTTAAGAAAAGATACTTTATGATTATTAATGTAATAATACATCACTACAAAACATCAATTACATTGAAGTTTATCTTTTATGAATTGAAAATCTTAATTTACATTAAACTGCCACAAATTTAATTAGTTCCTCGTCATAATAATCTTAAAAAAGACCTATAATTTGTATGTAAAGAAAAGGTACCTTGTGGTTAAGTTAAGATGAGGCATGATGATGATGGAACAGTTAGGATAAACTAATAATATTTTGGGGTTAAGATGGTATAAATCGTATATTTCTTATCAATAATATATTTTGGTTGCCATTGAAAACAAGCGGCTTTGAGGTTCGATGACCTCAGATATCCCCTATAGCAACGCGTCGGGTATTGGCATTTTTCAGCAAACCAATGGCAGATTTATTGCATGCGACCAAACCAAATGAAGATTACTCTAGTTAAGAAAGACTTGACGAGAGTAATTTTAGTATAATAGCAGGCTACTTGGATTTGTAATGTCGGTCGATGTACGGTTATAATATTTGCTAGGCCCTTCGACCAGAACTGAAATTATCAAATTAGTTTTTCAGAATGCTAATACAGTTCTCTACCAAACTTCTTTTCCCGTATTGACTAGTTATTTTTGGGAATTTTCAATGACTTTTCCATAAGGTACCTTTTCTACTAAACTCTGAGACGACATTACTAGGCTTATAACTAACGTATAACAAAAATAAAAACATGTAAACAAACGTTAAGCATTAAGGTTTCAGATCACCCAATAAAAATTGAGAATTTTTTCACCTTTTTACAAAACATTTAATATCTCCGAAACTGGAAACCCTCATAAGGTACCTTTTCCCATGGAACGTCACATATAACCTTTTCCAACCATATTTAACGGAAATTATATACCGTAGCAGGGCGGGAACATATATTTATTCAAGTTAAAAGTGAAATTTGAAATCTTTGAATAAAATTTAAATAGATGGGGTTTAGTTAGATGTTATAATTTTAAGTCAACACTAAATCAAATCTTAATAAAGATCAAGAGCACCTAAGGTCCGTAGGTACTCAAACGCATAATATGCGCATATTACACAAGTCTTAAAAATATTTGTCAATAGTGACTGACAAATATTTGTCAGTAGACAGGGCGCAAACTTTGGGCTTTGTCGTAGTCGTAGCACGTCACGTAGCAAGTAAATCCGGTAAATGTAATGGCTCCTTAAATCAGGCGCACGGCATTTATGCTTTTCGTCCTGAAAGAGTTGAAATTAGTCTTATCGCGATCAGGCCAGATGCTTGAGTGGGACAGTTAACGCATTCACTGCCAGGGGGCGTGGCCTAGGAACAAACTTGTATGACGGTGGACGCACATGTGCGTCGGGGGCAGTAAATGTGTTAAAGCGAACCTGCTTTGCTAATTTGTATGTACTTATTTAATCGGCCGATCGTGCTCTGGTGATCATGAATTTAAAACTTTTCAAACGCGACATGTTCAAATACGAACTCCACATTTACATGTACAAAAAAATGCGTGATATTATTTTTTTATCGTTCATTACATACATGACGGCAAGATATTTGCCGTCATACCACTCAGATATTTTTTTTTTTTTCTCAATGAACGTGTTGTTAGTTAATATAAATTTTGGTTCTCATAAGAGAATATACTCGTACCAATCTACGAAAAAAAGGAGAGCTGATAAACGTTATTCCATCCCTTGTTAAATGATGATTCTTAGGCCTGAACTTAGATTTTTAACTATTGCCTACATTTGAACAAAAATGTTCTAAATAAAATTTTCTCTGCTGAATTTATCCGATGGTCACAATTCTCTAGTTTCAGAGACAAGTTTGGCGATATTAAGTTTAAAGAAAAATAATCTGTTATTTGATAATTTAAAAAAATGAAGACGGCAATATATTTGCCACTATCCGTTAAGTGTCTGGTGTTTATTAAAGGAAAGGGTAGGTTAGGCTACTATTGTTATTGATTTATATATGGAGCAATAGCTTAATTCAATACTTCAAATTATTACATGCTAGCAACCTATCCACATTTTTGCTGGGATTACAATACCTACTTGGAAATATTATACAATACCTACCTACATATAACAGTATATATTAAAAATATTATAAATAGAATAAACAAATCTTTTTAAGTTAAATAAAGGTTTTAATTATTTCTTATCATTCTATTAGTTTTTAATTTATTCATTTTAGATACTTCATGCCACCCGTAGTTCCCCCGGCAAACTGACATGACGGTCTTGTCACTTCCTGCCCTTGGCTGATAGCGGCAAACATATTGCCGTCTTATAATTCGGAAACCCCGAAATAATATATATATTTCTCTTTCTCAAAAATCATAAAAAAAATAATTCATGCTGTGCGTATCGTTAAAGTTCTCGATTCTTACTATTAAAAAATAATGGTCAAAGGGTTAATGTTCAATGACGTAAAAAGTTAGGTACTCATACCTACAACTTTTAAATATGCAGCGTTACGATAAATATAAATTTAGGCATTGTTATTAACGTTCTGTAGTATAATTTAAATTTTTACACACTTATTTTAGCTACACTGCGTATGTTTGTTTCTTTGTATATTTGATTCAAATATTGTAACTTAAATTTGAACCACTTCCTGATAGATATCATTCTCCTCGGTCTACCCTTCTCCAAATTTCAAGTCGATCAGATGATCGAGTTGAAATTTGGAGAAAGGTAGACCGAGGAAATCGGATTACAGGGTGAATATCATGATCTGATAAAAAATCCATTGATATTTGAAATATTGCATTAATATGAGTGCACTAAAATTGATATAAGTGAACATCTCTTATGTTAGTCTGCGACGCCAGTCATAGCTATAAGCAATATTTTCAATATCATCACATTTTTAGTCTGACCCGATTCGCCCTGTAATCCCATTAGCCTCAGTCTACTATACCTTCGCAACTCCGATGGCAATGCAATAATATGCTAATATGGATATGGGTCTCATACTTTCTAGATGTGACATGGTATCGTACGGAATTCAAACTCATATCAAAAAAATGTACGAGTAATGTACAAAATTGCACGCTACTTAAAAAAAATTACTACACGTACTTATGAGAAAACAATGATCAATTGAGCAATCTGTCACCGCTAGGAAGCATAGTTTCTGGCGGGCGCTGTCTATTTCATTAATTTTAGTTTTATTTTTAATATAAAACTTTACAAAACAAATCATACAAATTGATATCTTCTGTTTAAAGTTTCCCTTCCAAACGTGAACCACTCTAACGCACTGTCAGCAATACCACATACATATTACCTTAGCACCTTTACATACAAATTTCTATGCAGCGGGGGGTACCTTTTCTTTCAGCTGACTGTGCGTACATTTGTATAAGTATTTCTGTTTATTTAAGTAGTCTTATCTCAGTGTGAAAATATTGCCATAAAACAAACTAGAAACAAGTAGTAAGAATAATTTATTTAAGGACTCACTTCAACAATAACAACTACGCACATACATGAACAGAACAGGTCTTCTACAAAAATCACCATTCATTTAGGTATTATAAGCCATATAATTAAAACGGGCTATATTTTGAAGGTTACTACAATATAGGGAACCCTAAGGGATCTAGTAAATAAGTATTTCAAAAAGTGTAAACTCTAAGACAAATTAGTGCTTCGAATTTGACAGCTTATGTAGATGGAGCTGTCCGGCTGCATACTATCAAGGAACTATATTTATGTTCATTTTCGTACCTTGTAACAGACAATATTATGAAAGACACTGACAACCTACGAAATAATAAATAACTTCAATTCCTTGACTGTGTTTTGCGGTCACTCTGGTTTTCTAAATTTAACGGCTGACATTTCGGTTAATTAATTTATAATACCATAGAGCAAGTGTTGCCCTCTACAGTTGACGCACGTTTTCTTGTGTATTGTAGATTCTGCCATCTTGTGTGCTACATTGGTAGCATAAACTTGACATTTACACTTCGCGCCAATACACAGGGGGCTCCTGTGCTGCTCTGCCGTTTTTGCACGGTCCCTATTATAAGTATATGTAAATGGCCTGTTTACACATCAATTATTTGTGTTAATTATGAGTTCTTACATTGGGCACTAAGCGCGAGTAGCAAATGTATGAAGTCGCACTAATCACTTATCAATATGTAAATAGACCTTCAGAGAAATACAACATCACAGAGGGCCAATTTTTTTATTTCGAGCGCTCGAGTTTGTCACTCTAAATTGTGGAAAACAAAATGCTATCTTTGAAATGCGAGCGATAGAAATTAAGAATTGAGTGGTATTGACCACTCGTTTTCAATTCTATTAACCCTTTACCAGGCGAAGGGATATATTCCTCCCACATCTTATATCGGTTACCGTAGTCAGGTTTTAACTCCAAACCTCCTACAAAATATTTTGTCAATCCCTGAAAATAGTATTTTAGGATCTTCATTCACAACAAGCTTCTAAATCGCGTAATATATCTTTGGCAGCCATTTAAATTCACTTGAACTCTAATTTCAGTAAACTACGGAGAAATTCGAACACTTTCCTTAATTTCTATGAAACAGAAGTATATAGGTCGAACAATTTTTTGATATTTTGTAGATTTTGAGTGTTGAAAGGTAATGTAATCGTAAACATTGCTAAATATTCATGCATTATTGTGTATGACCAGAATTAGGATGTGGGTTGACATTATCCCATGGCCTTATTAGAGTTTAACTGTGCGGGAGCTATTCTTCCCATGGCCCGGTAAATTGTCTTGTCATGTCATAACTGTGTCATAAAACCCCCGTAAGTAATAAAACTGTTTTTGTGTTCAACCTAGAGCGATTCAGTGATTGATATAATGTTTCGTAGTAGATTTGGAGTTAAACCTTGACTATGATAACCGATATAAGATGTGGGAGGAATATATCCCTTCGCCTGATCAAGAATATAATAAGATAAAATCGAATATGACAGTTAATTACTTAGACAGGCGAAGGGATAACCGTAACCCACATTTTTATTTCTGGTTTAAAGGAACATCTCCGACTTTCGTAAATACATTTTTTACAAGGCGTTCAATACGGTTGTAACAGTATATACAGTACGTATGGAGACACGTTAGTTCTTAGGGGCCTGGTAAAGGGTTAAGGACCGTATCGTTAATTATGGGTACAGATAAAACCCGGTAACACTGTTGACGTGTGTATTATTTTGTATTACTATGTTCTTAAGGTATAATCTGGGGGTATTTAGCCATATCTGATATATAGGTTTTACATTTATTTTATTTTAGGGACTTTATGATGATTTTAATACCATCTAGCAAATATAATTTGGACAACAATATAATACAATTTGAGCTTAATTTGAGACTATTTCACCGATTCCTTGGTACGATTTAAAGAAACAAAAGGTTAATATGCTGCCAAAATATGCCATCTAAGGGCCAGCCGGGGTAAACCGGCTAAACCTCGAGTTACCATGGTTACCAGTACCATTTGACACTGGGTTAACAGTTTAACCTTTTAACTCCGGGTTAGTGGGATGGTGCAAGTGGCGATAAGTGTCCTTTTCATGATTGCTCAATTGAACATCCACAGAACAAATGTGGTGAATTTTATCTTTACATGAAAACTACTTTTTATGCAACATTTTGGATTCCCGTCAATTTATGACGCAAGCGAAATGAGGGAAACAGCTAAAAGAATCTACCGAAATTCAAAGCCTCACGGACAGTCATGGCATTGAACCATGGCTAGAGCAGGTCGATAGAAACGCTCCATGATGGTTATATTGTATACCAAAGTCGGGGTTGTCGTAAGTAACATGCCATATTCTCTAAAAAGCCACCATGCACAGATCCAAAACTTTTTTTCCAAGTAAAAGAAATGATTAGACTATGCCCAGATGTTTCGCTTTACGAATCATATGTAATTGCTGTTTACATAGTACGATTTTTTTTTGTGTAATATCTCGTCTTGTTCGCAAACCGCAAATTTTCTTGTAGTATTTGTCCAAAATCGATGTAGTTACTCGGGAGGATTAGGTAAATATTGTCCAAATCATATGCTTTACGTGATCTCCCAGGACGAAATGTTACTTATTATTAAAGCACTAATTAAACTATATGTGTAATTTTTTAATAAAAATATAATACCATAAAAAACGGCTAAGTAAAGTTGTATCCATAATAAACGATACAGTACTTAGCCATAACCTCCTAATTCTCAGTGAAAGCGGGAAAAGTCATGGGGGTAGTCAAAACTCCGTAGATTTTTATAATCGCTATCTACTCTTTGATTTCGAGCGCTCGAATGTCAAAAATTGATCCCCAGTTCTGCACACAACCACAAACACAATAATCTAAGTTAGAGAAAAAAATAAATTAAACAATAGAGTGAATCAGAATAAACAGAATGCTGAATACGCAATCAATGTACATCCTATGGGTCGCAGCAAATATATATATGAGGTGTGCGTGTGCATCCAAACCGCACCGTTCTCATCCAAGAGCGCGATGTCGACATAGTCGCACACGGTATCATCCCAGTTCTCCATCAGCTCGCTTATATTTCTCGCGTTCGCAACTAACTTGTTTCTCATGAAACGCTTCACTCTTGCAATACGCTCAGGAGAGTCTTCTGCGATATCTCTTGCTCGCAACCACGGTTCCTGTGTAACGGGCGGCGGCTCTACCATCACTACCGTTTGCAACCTCTCAGTTACCTGAAGTAACACCGGGGGCTTATCCTTCAACATTTCATCCTTGGCACTGTCTCTCCTTTGGGCTTTTTTCATAATAGAGAGTTGTGACATTTCAGCTATAGATAACTGCTTTGTCATGTTCACAAACTGCGTGATATTCGCGATTACATCTTTAGAAAGCGGAGCGAGAGGTTCATCGATACCGGTTGTTGGTGGTGAAGGCGTGGTCGTGTTAGCAGTGGTGTTAGCAGCCGAAGCGTCGCTGGGTTGCGCGTCGGCCAAGATCTCTGCGTATTGATCCACTTCTTGCGGAGGCGTGTTGTAGAAGCGGCGGCGGAAGCCGTCCTGGAACGACCAGCGCCGCGGCGCGCCTGCGCCCGTCCTCGCTGAGCACACACAAGCCGACCGTTAGGGCATCCCGTTTTTCAAATCAGTATAATCTTATACGCGACTAACCCGATGTTAAAATAGCACACAACAGATAAAAGCGGATGAAATTATAATGTATTTAATGCAAACTTAATTTTTTTAAAGGATATAATTGGTAAATACCGTGAAACGTATAGATTTGTTTTCCTCAATAGACACGCCATGTGAGGTGGGACGTAAATACAAACAACTGCTTTTACGACTAGCACTGGGTAAGGCACACACTACACCTTCATCTCGGCTCCTGACTAACTAAAATAAAACCAAATGAGCGATGACTTGAATCTACGTTATCAGAGCTGTTTATATATTTTCACCACACCAGCTCGGAAAGGCTTACTTTGCACTTCAAAAACTGATAGCAAAGTGCATTTTAGTCACATGTGAGGCAAAGTAATCAATAGCAAATTTTGAGTTGTTTTCTTATGTTTGCTGGTAGAATTGACTTTTAAATTATGATTTTGGATGTTAAATATTTAATAACATTCATTTGGATTTGATTTGGTTTGATTTTGTTTGATATTTTAATATTAAATTTGCTTCGGGTTGGTGTGGTTAAAATTTTTGTGTTTCACTCGGGGGCAAATTTTGTTTAACCCTCGTGCTTTGAAACCCTCGCAACGCTCAATATTCCATTTTACGAACCACTCGCTACGCCCGTGGTTCAATTTTGGAATCTTTCGCTTGCTAGGGTATCAATATTAGCACGAGCAGTTAAACAACAACTTAGCCCCCTTGTAAAACAAAAAACTATTGTAGTCGTATATTTATCCGTATATGTATATAAATATAAGTAATGTACAGTGATCGTTAATTTTCCGGCAATTTTGGTGCAGCGTAGTAAAAATAAAGGATTTTCTTCAATTTCTTTCTAGGAAGAGGATTGGTTAAGGTTAATATTACTGTTATTAACCCTAATTATCTATTCCACCTAGAGTAGGGCATACAGATGCTTTTAACCAACAATGCTGCACCAAAATTGCTGGAAAATTAACGATCACTGGTAATGTATATATAACGCATGAAGCATTTTATTATACCTATTGTTAATTTATGTATATAGGATATAGGTATAACTACATAGGTATTGTTAGCTTAAGTGGACTACTCTCATAATACCTACTAATATTGTTTGCTTCTTGATACCAGGGCATTTCTATTTAAAGTTGTACCCTTGCATTTTAGATTATAGAATTTTTATATTTTTTCGACTCAGAATCACGAGCTCTTTCGTTCCTAATACAAGAAAAAAAATATCCCCATAATTAAATACAATTTTTTTTGTCCGTTTTGTTACGGCCATAGAAGGTTGTATTGAAAACCGTAACCAAACGGACCAAAAATTATGGGTACATTTATTTTCTCATTAAAAATGGAAAAAGCTCGTGGTTCTGAGTAGAAATAATATAAAAATTCCCAATTCTAACACAAACATTTTTGGTACAACTTTAAATAGAAATGCCCACCAACCGATTCAAATCGTAGCGCAGTAATCGGATGCGAGTGTAATATTATTATTTCGTCTAGAAAAAAAATATTAATGGCGGTTACGCTTTTCTTCCTGGTTTTATTGGTTGAAAACCTTTGACTGTATTTGTACCAAATGTATTAAACATGTAACTTTATAGTGTCTTAGGTTAATCAGTGTTTATTCGTGAGTTTATAAAAAAATACCGGAATTCGATAACCTACACATGCGCACGTAGCCGGGGAATCCATGGGTCGGGGTGTCTTTGATCACTTATACGTGGTGAAATTGATCAAAAGATTAAAGTAACATCATTAATTATTTTGGCAGCTTACGATTTTTTAAAGTATTTTTTTCAATAGTCATATAATAAATAGGTATCGTTTGAGTCAGTGGAAGAGGTAGAGATTGTAAAATTATAATATTGTATGTAGGAGTTGATCTCCGGAAATGCTCATTTGATTTCAAACATTCTTTTATCCATTTTTATTGCATGGAATTAACTTTCTGGGCGGAATTTGGCTATATTTTATCCTGTGGCTTTGCTTTAGGTTTTTAATTATACGTGCGTTAGGCCACCGGCTCAGGGTATTAATACTACAATAAATAAATATGCATTTTTTTACAGAAATAACGGCAGAGTATACAAAAAAAAAATCGGATAACGAGACTACAAAAATACCAAGAAGAACAACTCAATGATGCACTCGCAAACATAATGGCGGGCACAAAATCTATTCGTGCCGCATCGAAAGCATACAATATTGTATATAAAACTTTATACAATAAGTATAAAGGCAACATATCAAAAACCCGGGTGCACAGACCAAATTTACTGAAACGGAAAAGCTTGCAATTCAAAAATCTGTTGCTAAGTGCGATGATAAGTTAAATTCCTACGTTATTTATAGTAAATAATCTAATAAGCGCTTAAAGTTATTAATTTTTATCATTTGGTATGTTATCAAAGTAAAAATATATATAACTTAAAAAGTATTGAACACATTTTTATTTATTTATTTTTTAAGGGCTTATTTAGATTGTCAGCAAAAAAAATTTGTGGTTTCAAAGTAACCCCATTCTCAATATAACTTTTTTCACGTTGTTTTTATCTATTTCTGAAAAAATTAGAAGTCCTAATTTTTTTTTATTTGGTGGCTGAAAGAAGACCGAAGACAGAAGAAAAGACCGATTATTATATTTTTATTTCATATTTTTACGTATATTAGGATCGTCAAAAAATGGTGCCAAACTCTAAAATTAATCAAAGTAACGGGGTTTACGGTACCTACTTAAAATCTGATTTTATATCCCAGATAATAAAAATTTTTAATCAGTATTAACCAAATCAAAACCAACATGGTTGCATATTAAAATAATACATCGATTGAGCTTATTGAGTAGACAAGCAATCTAATTAATCATTTAAATTTCTAGTGTCTAGGTACAAAATATTACTCTTTGACGAATGCTTTAATCTTACCTGTTGTGCTTCGGGTAGCGAGGTTTTTAATTTTTTCGATCCTGCCCATATCGTTGTAGTCTACATATTCAGTGTTTTTCTTTTTGGGCTTTGGCATGGGAGCCTTGTGCCTGCTAGACAATGGCGTTTCCGAATCGTCGTTGTCTTCGCCTACAGATTTGTAACTGGGCGTTAGCCTCCTATCTGTGAGCATCTCATCATCTGGTTCAATGTTCGGTGTGTTTTGCAACGACTCCGGATCAGTGTAGTCATCAAGTTTTTTTGCATCTTTACCCTGTCTACCCTCACTCGGGTCATAATCGGAGTCTCTCGACGCTGCAGGTTTGGTATGCCAAGATTTTTGTCGATTTTTTTGCCGTATATCCCTACGGACAAATTTATTTTTTTCCCTGTCGGAGCTAGAATCCCTATCTTCCTCAAGGTGATCTAAAGGAAATTCATTGTCTGTATCATCCTGAGCTCTTTGATAGTTTTTTTTAACGTTACGCCTAATTTTTGATCTATGATCAACAGATTCATTCGCTTCTATTTCATTGGTATTTCTCAGCCTTTTGTCACCTCTTTTATTGTTTGGAATTATTTCTTCACTTTTAAAATTATAATCAGCATCGACATCGCCTATTGATATAGTCCTAGGCGCTTTT
Organism: Cydia splendana; assembly: GCF_910591565.1. Taxonomy (NCBI): domain Eukaryota; kingdom Metazoa; phylum Arthropoda; class Insecta; order Lepidoptera; family Tortricidae; genus Cydia; species Cydia splendana. The sequence goes on from NC_085987.1 coordinate 25,558,286, forward strand.
CTTAAGTTATTATTATGAGGTATTTGATACAAATCTTCATCCTGAAGAGTTTTCAGATTTCTTTTAACTGCAACCAAATGAGATAGACATATGGATAATACGGTTTACGTATTAGCAGTCCTAAGAGTGGAATGAAATATTGAATTAGGCCGTATGGGTGAATTGCAGAAAAAAATTACCTTTTGGATTTCGTAACTAAACTGAGAATAAACGAAATTGATAATTGCTGTAACAAAACTGATAACGTTTGGCCTATATTACACCTGAGCTCAGTTTCGTTACGTAACGAAAAATAACGAAACTGAGAAGGATATATGAGAAATAATACCCTAAATAAATATTTATCGTCAAACGTGTCATATATTATTCTAAAACCTTGTAAATTTGTAGGAAGCAGAGTAAAAACAATCGTTTATGAATAAAACTGTGTACGATAGTCAAACTATTTGCCTGGGAAACTCGCTGTTAATCACCCTGAGATTTTTAAACCACTAACACCACGCATCCATCCATGAGCCATTTCGTTGAAAAAATATAATGGGTGTCGCTGTGTTTAACGATTTGAGAGTTGTGCCACTGTGTTCCCAGAATAATTAGAAGTAATTCTATTAATATTTTAAACAATCTTTGGGATTAATCCTCCATAACTAACCCTGAGTAACGAAACTTCTATTAGTTGGGACAGTATGTATTAATACCAAAATGACATATTATTCCTAATAAAAGTAAATATATCCGTAGTGAACATACAGAAGAACTTATAAGGACTTAATTATCAGCAATTATACTTTTTAAGAAACTAATATGAATCGTAACAAACGTCCTCGATAGAACTACGCTCGACATTGGGACATGATTATACATATTAACTCACATTTATAGACGGGTCTAACGCGAATTTTATTCAATTGCCTTGATTTACCGACGTTTCGACACAGGTTTCACTGTCTGTCTGTGTGTGCTTTTCGTCGGGTAGTTGCACAAATATCTGTTTTGACATTTTGCTGGGACATCAGTCAGTCGCGACCACGACCAGTGAAACCTGTGTCGAAACGTCGGTAAATCAAGGTAATTGAATAAAATTTGCGTTAAATCCGTCTATAAATGTGAGTTAATATGTGTTCAAAACGCGAAAGTTTAAAACATGATTATACTGTTGTAAAGTTACTGCATGCATCACAGAAAAAAAAACAAAGCTATAATTGTTATAAAATGGATTTTATCGGAATCAAAATAATTACTTTTGTTAAATTAACATAACTCCGATGTGTCTTATTCTCAAAATATATTTTAAATCCTCCGTGTTTTCACGGGACACTAAATTTTATACGCTTAAAAGGTACATATTTTCTGCAATTCACCCATACGTGAGCTATAATTATGTTTGGTCCCTTCCAATCCCTTACTTCGGATAAGACTAAGGTTGTTTTACATTCTTACTATTTAGTAATTAGGGAATAGCTTTTCAAAAGAGTTTTTTTCTATACTAATGCAACCCTACCCTACCCCAACCCAACCCTACTAATAAGGGGTTGTGCACAAATCACGCGAGGTTTTTTCGGCTACTTTTTGACCCCCCCTCCCCCTTGGTGATATTTGGTGAGGTTTTTGGCTACCCCCCCTCCCCCACATAACCTCACGTGTATTTTTTTGAATTTTTTTCATTCGACCTAATTTTAAGATAAATAGTATTGTATTTAGAAAATCTTGTTTATTTTTCTATTTTCGTTACATAGACTCGCTATTTTGAAGTGCAGCGTGAATATTTATGTTTAAAATAACCGAGAAAAAGTATCTACTCATGTGGTAGGTTTTTTTTTTAGTTTATTTCACTGTAGAAAAATACACGTGAGGTTTACTTATACCCCCCCTCCCCCAACGTGATCTATCGTGATTTTTTCGTGACCCCCCCTGCCCCTTTCAAACCTCGCGTGATTTGTGCACAAGCCCTAAGTATACCTAACTACAAATTCATAAAATAGTAATTATTAGTGAGTATTTTACCATGAGATTCTTGACCATAAGTATTGTAATCTATGGGGGCTGCAAGGTCTGAGCGGTCGCGATAGTCGTCAGCGGGTTCTCGATGGTCAGCGCGGGCTCCGTAGAGGGTGTCGTACTGAGGCATACGGGCGGCCGAGTAGTCGGCGTAGCGCGCCGGGCGGCCGGCGTCGGCGCACAGCGCGCTCGCCAGCGCCAGCAGCAGCCAACGCGCCATCGCATCGGCGCCCTCCAAACTTGGCTGCAAAAACTACTAAAAAAAGCAATGTGACTTTAAATTTGACAATATAACTGTAGAGACATTATTCTAAGACAGAATTATATTTCAGCTACTACATGTTCTCTGACCGGCCATGATTGATTAGACACATTTCAAAGAGGTCGTATACCTACTAACAACATAGGTAGAGTCTGCATGGCTACTGAAATATTACATAAAGTTTTGGCGGGAAATTCAAATAATCTTGAGCTGGTAACACTTTGTGTAGAAGGAATATAGTTTAGAAAATATTTTTGATTTTCTGTGCACATAAGGTAAGTACATAAGGAAATAAATAAAATATATGTACGACGTAACGGTATATCATAGCGATTAATTTGTGCAAGCCGATTTGCGCAGATTTATCCATTGTGTGTCATCTCACAAATTTGTTTCTTTCTCTAATTTAAATATTATAGTATAAAAACTAGAGTCTGTTTGGAAAAAGCAGAGTCGTGGAATGTATTGAGCCCCATACATTTCACGACTCACACTTTCCGCACATACTCTATTATAAAATGTCTAAGGTTGTAACCTCATGCCGCGGCAACACATATCGGCATTCAATTCACTTTTTTATTTCCCTTGGATAGCGAGAGACGCCATCACGAATATTCGCCGAATCCCGATATGTGTGGCCGCACTAATGCTTGTAATCGCGAAGGGACTGGTTCTTGAGACACAGGGAAACCTACTTTGAGAGCCAGGTAAAGCCTGACCAGGAATATATGATCATTGTCAAGAGGGCGCTATTATTCTCATTTATATGGCAACAGTTCTGTATAGTCTGAACAATGTGGATTGGCAACTTGTTGTTTTGATTCACCGTAATCAAAATCACAATCCAAATATTCGGTGACCACATTTTTTATATTGTCGGTACTTTTTTTTTGCCATATGAAATTCATGTAAATTTATGTGGCCACTATTAGCCACACCATTAGCCTAGCTCTATAGCTGTAAAAATATTTCGTCTATCATGTTACTACATTCAAGGGTCTTCCCTTGAATCATCATCACGGCAAGCCTATCTTATTGTTGCGTATCGTGCCTAATTCGTGTAGTGTACTAGATCCAGGAGATTTAGACTGCTGAATGAAACGATAGCGGACTGTAAACACTATTTTTAATACTGGTAATTACAAAGATTATTTTCTAATAAAATTGATTTCGACGCCACGCGATATCGCGGGCCCAATATTTCATAGAACCCTGTAATATTGGTTGTTACATTTTCAAGATAATTGAAATTACAAGTTTGTGACTTCGAGCGCCGAACGCAACTTTGTCAAATATCGAAAAACCCGCGAAAATTTCGGTTTTCTTTTAGATTTGGGCGATTATGACTACATCCTAGGCTTACATCCAAGATTGGATCACCAAAAGGCCACCATGATGATGATCATGTTACTATGTAGGTATATTCCGTAACCATACATAGTTTCTGGTACATTGTCAATTGTCAATTAACAAGATTGGCCGTCTCCAAAGCTCATAAATATTTTTCAAACTCAAACTCATTTTTGTTACTGTAAGTATTTCCTCGCTTGTAACATAAGTAACATAGCATAACATAACACTACAATAACCAAGTCGTATAAGCAGACTATAATGACATTTTGATTTGTTTACCTGTCAGCTCTGATGTTACTTTGGAAATGAATCGTAGCAATAAAATTGTTTAATTTCCCGAACGGTTATTTTCCAGCAGTTTATTAATTACATTATTTACAATGTTTCGCTCTTGACTATGTACTCGTATAATTTTTGGGAATTTTATGTCATTTATTATTTAATATTCAATGGTATTGCCACACTTTGTCATTAGTTCTACCGTAAAAGTCAAGTCGGACATGCGCAATGACTAAGTTGCAAATGTCCGACAAGACTCGCAACGCTCGTGGTTCAGTTTTGGGATATTTCGTTTGCTCGGGTTAAATAACAACTTTTGCCCCCTTGTAAATCAAATAACAATAACTATTTAATCCTTATAGTTCTTATATTATACGTTCATACTGACACGCGACCAAGTATTTTTGCACTTGATGCCTTAGAGTCGTTCGCTACGCTCGAGATTCAAATTAGACTATTTCGCTTACTGATTACTCAAAACTAGTACTTGTAGCAAAAATTAACAGTTGTACAAATCACTTTTTAAGTGATTTGTAATAAATACTCATTGTCCATTTTTATCGAAATTCAGGCCAATTAACACATTAAAAATAATTATACAATAGTTTGACGCTTATATGATTTTCAATATGTCACATTATTATACAATGCCACTTAAAAAAATCTAGTTAAATTGTTTAAAACCTATTTTATTCGCTACCTAAAACATGGCATAATTAACAAATAATTATAAATTCTAAAATTTGTTTTTAATCAATAATATTTTCGATCTTACATTTAACTAAAAATGAGATTTTCGTAATGACTGACAAAAATGAACAAAATGATCCTAGTAAGAGAGGAAAGGTGGAATGTGATGCCATGAAACCAATTGGCTGCAATCCACCCGTGAAGAACATAACACATCCGTTGGTAAGGCTTTGAATATGTACCTACATAAGTACATAGTTAGTTAGAAAACACATTCGTCGTGAGTCAATACATCCAAAAGATTTTCCAAAGGATAGTAATAGCTAGCTTTCTACCGATTGTAAACTGTATCGTTGCCTTCATTTCAGAGGTACTACGAATTCACTCGCGATGAAATCAAAGTTCTAGAAGAATGCGATAAAGAGAGCTTTTATCGTCGGTGCCTTCCTTTCAGCACTCTTTTTGCCACAGCTACTTACACTGCAGTCAAATATGGTGAGTGGGATTATTGTTACTGACGACCGGTCTGGCCTAGTGGGTAGTGACCCTGCCTGCGAAGCCGATGGTTCTGGGTTCGAATCCCAGTAAGGACATTTATTTGTGTGATGAACACTAATATTTGTTCCTAAGTCATGGGTGTTTTCTATGTAGGTATATAAGTATGTATTTATCTATTTAATTACATATGTATATCGTCGCCTAGCACCCATAGTACAAGCTTTGCTTAGTTTGGGGCTAGGTTGATCTGTGAAAGATGTCCCCTAATATTTATTAATTAATTATTCTTTATTTATTTTACTTCATGTTTGCGGTTACTTCAAGAATGTTGCAAAATCTACCTACTCGTTAGTGGATATTTGAAACATTCAGGTTAGCTTTAAATGTTATATTCAGACCAAAAACCTGTTAAATCAAATTAAAAGTGAAAAGGCTTGTTTAATAATAAATACTTATTCGTTTCGGATATAATAGAGGCCGAAGCAAATAAAAAAATAAATTGGAAAAGTAATAAGCACTAGTTCACAGAAACAGACTTTACACATGCCTAACAGCTACTAACGTACAGGTGTCTAATTATTGTAAAATGGTATGGTATATTAAATAGGTATTGAAAATTACATTTGCTATTTAAAATTTTATAAATTAACGTAAAATATTAGATTTTCCTACTTAAAGCAGAGAAATAGTAGGTAGGTATACATGGGCCATATTATTTAAAGTACCTACACTACACTTTTATTATCCAAATTTGGAAAGCTTTTTGTTACCTATTTCTCTTTAGGTACTAATAAATTGGAGAAAAAGTATCCCAAGATTTTTATTTCCATTCGTTTACCATTTTTCATACACTTTGTATGATGATAACGGAATGGAAGGAACAAAAAATGTATGGAAACCTTAGGGCCCTTTTTTTAACAACCTCGTGATAGTCGTGATTCTGATAATAAAATTAGTTATATTTTAAGATACATAATTAAGATTTGAATATAGTTAGCATCATATAAGTAGATAGACGGCCAGAGTGGTCAAATATATTGTAACACACCATTGTTGACCACTTTACTTGTCACTATATATTTGATGCTGACTGTAGGTAGGTAACTACCTAATATTCTTGCATTAAGTGTGATACTACAGTCCAGTGCCTACAGTAGTTCGATGGAGCTGTTCAAAGACCATTCTCGTAATTTATTATTTATTGTACAAAAGTGTGATAATGCACATTTTCCGCATAATTGCACGTTAAGTAGGCGTTGGTGTTACCGGTAGTCAAATGTTTTTTTCCAGCTGTCTTTCAACGAACCGTGCCTACTGCCTAGGTGCTTACCTAGCACGGCTACCACAACTTGCCTCGACTCGCGTGAGAAGGGACAGACGCGACTTGATAATAAGACAGTGCGAATCGCGGCAAGATCTTTTGACCGTGCTGATACTTTATTGGAGTATTCCGCCAGTAGCTATTCTACAGGGTGGTCCAAACCTTGACGTCCAAAAATTTTTTTTAGATTCCTCTAGTCGTGGGCTATCAGAATATACCCCATGTATATTAGCCGATTTTTTGTAGTTTTCGAGTTATGAATTTTTGAAGTTTTTTTTGGTTAAAATTTTGGGGGTGAAGTAATTTACTCATAAAAAAAAACTATTAGAGTTTCTTTTAATGTTTCTTTTTGTAACATACTCCTTAATAAATGACGTAATTATTTTTAAAAAATCAGCGTGAGCATGTTGATACCAGTTGTAAAAAAACATGCCAGAAATAATTTTTTACGCTCAGGCATTTCAAGCTTAGATTTTGCGCTTAAATAAAAAAAAATACAAGCTGTTACAAGGACTTCTGCTGATTTTAAAAACTGATAGACCCTAAGTGTTTTACAAAAAGGTAAAAAAAAGTGACACTTAATAGTCGAAATTTGACAGAATCGGCACTCAAAGGAACTGAGGTCGAAAATTCCCAAATTAGTGATTCACAAAAAAAACGGTTTAATCTAACTTTAATAAAACACAGAAATGACCACCATGCGATAAGCGAATCATCATTTGGGTAAGCTTAATCATTATCTTAACTGGACCCGTGTCGCGGCGGGTTGTTATCTACAAAGGGTTCATTTTTACCTGCTCCCACCCCGCCGACTACGCTGTTTTTTTTTTAAATAATTACGTCATTTATTAAGGAGTATGTTACAAAAAGAAACATTAAAAAAACTCTAATAGTTTTTTTTAATGAGTAAATTACTTCACCCCCAAAATTTTAACCAAAAACAACTTCAAAAATTCATAACTCGAAAACTACAAAAAATCGGCTAATATACATGGGGTATATTCTGATAGCCCACGATTAGAGGAATCTAAAAAAAATTTTTGGACGTCAAGGTTTGGACCACCCTGTATAGTCTACTTTCTCAATACCATATCCATCAATCTCAAAATTTTAAGATGCCAATTTCTATTCTGGCATCAAAAGCGACTTTTATCGTTTTTAGGCTTTCGTAGTCAACTAGGTAAGGAACCCTTATAGTTTCGCCATGTCCGTCTGTCCATCCGTCCGCGACTTTGCTCCGTGATCGTTAGTGCTAGAAAGCTGCAATTTTATTTGGCATGGATACATAAAACATGTATGGCGACAGAACGATACAACAGCAAAAAAAAAATACCTCCCATACAAAATGTTTTTTTATTATTTTCGGTTTAACCCGATGGTGTGGGGTATCGTTGGGATTCCGGTTCGTTACAGCCAAATATCATAATGCCCTTTTACATATTTTACTAAATCTCTAATTGTCTTAGTTCCAAAATGCCTAAATTCCCAAATTGACTTATTTTAAATACAATAAAATGTCATAATAACATTCACACTTTACATCCGATATCCAAATTGTATAGTCGGTAAAATGAACAATAACTTCAAATACCGAATTATTATTAAGACTGAAAGTGAAAATGCATTAGTTTCATAATTACCAAAATTCAAAAATGCTTCATTATACCTAAAATTTTAACCACGCAGTATTTTTAGTGTTACGTATTAATTAATATGATTAATTAACTTAATTAGGTACTCATTCCTTAAAAACTGTAAACTTCAACATAATTTTTAATATTTTCTATAGTTACTGAGTTTTAGATATTTTGACAATGTGACGTTTTTGTATCTAGTTAATTTGATTTTTAGACATTTTGCGAAATGGTATAATTGAAAATTCATCAAAACATGATCAAGTCAAGTTTAAGACATTTTGAATAAGGGTCTCCAATAACCATTTTTTGATAAAGTGAATATTTTCGGAAATAATCGCTCCAAAAGAAATAAAATGTGCCCCCCCTCTAACTTTTAAACCTAGGGTCCACAAAATATGAAAAAAAAATGGTAAAACAAAAGCTTCATAAAATGTTTTAATGAAAACTATAGCGAACATTTTTTTTAGCCATTTTGAATCATTGCATAAATTCTTCTTTTCTTAGTAAAAAGACGTACAAAGTGCTGCGAAGGTACTCCCTTATGCTTGTAATGTATCTACATAATACTTAATGATAGCCCCCGTTGAGCCTATTCTGGCAGAATAGGCTAGGTAACTATTACGGAACCCTTCACTGAGAATGGCTCGACATACTCTTGGCCGGTTTTTATTACTAATAGATTAGACTAGTAAAATGCTCCGCAAGCAGGTACTTATATAGCTGAAATTACACCATACTGGGTAGGGTCAATTACATAGATAGTTTTGAACACACATCAAAGTTGATCTGGTAGTTAAAACACAGAATAAGTAATAAGATAAGTACTACCGTACAGAAAAGAAACTTGCTACAAAACCGAAGTTTGACAGCGATTCAGGGACGAATTCCCTTGTCACTTTCTTATGTATGGTACTATACCTTTCGGCTATAATAATATAGGGTTGTCTAAATTCAAGTCATTATCTTATATATGGTCGTACACACAAAGGGACGTCAAGTTGTGCCAACCCTAATAATTGCTCGGAGGAATGCTGAGCCGAACGGAGCCGAGAATGCCCGAAAGATTCAATTTCGCGCCTCTGGTTAGATGTCTTAAAATAAAAATTGGCAGGAAGGCACAAACGCCAAGAAAACTTTCATAGAAGTAAGAACGAATAAAAAAAAAGTCAATTACTAGTGCGCAGCAAAAGTGTTAATCCTTAGTTATTATCCTTACCTACGCTTTAATTCGAAAATATTTGCAATAATTGCAATATGATCTTGATCGTATAACATTCTGAGAACGGGAATTTTGCAGATAAATTTATTCTTCTGCTGCTGACTGTCCCAGGTTATTTTTTGTGTAAATAATGCAGTTTGTATGTATTCATGCCAATGTTATTTATACCTACATTTTGACGTCCAAACGTTCCTTCCAATTCTTTCTTGCTTCTTTGAATGTTATCTTATTTTAGGATGGCTGAAGAAAAACGAGCATTTTGGAGCGTTCCCTAAAGCGCTGATTGCGTGTGTAATCGGGCACTTCTACGGGCGCTACGCGTTCGTCCCGCTGTGCGAGGAAAAGCTACGTCACCTGCCCGCGAACAGTTACCTCGGGAACGTGATGCGCCAACACTATTGCGAGCGCCGAGAGCGAGAGACTAAAATTAAGAAAACAAAATGATTCGAGCAGGTGGTAGAGAATAGGTCTTTTCGTGTTTTTAATAATTTATTATTTATTTTATTACGACTGATTTCTGTGATTCTATGAAAATGTGACGTTTGTGTAACGAAATACTCAATAAAAGAGGATATGAAATGGTGTACCATTGCCTTAAGTACTTATAGCATAACGCCAATGTTTAGCATCCGAAAAACAAATGTCTACCTACCTACTCCATACATTTCACTCAACTAAGCAAAATGTCTGTATGTTTTCTCTTGAGACCGATTTAATATTATTTGCCTCTATATTAACTACCTAAATGTCCATAGAGCCTCATAGAGGTACAATAAATATAGAGATGAAATGAGGAAGAGGCGAGATGACCGAACGAGATGCTCTTATGAAACTTTCAGCAGGGAGCAGAAAAGCACTATTGTTGTTTGTCCTTGTCACAGTCTCACATTTCTTTTATTCCACACCGTAAATTTAAAAAAAAAATATACACAAACCTTCCTCAAGAATCACTATCGATAGGTGAAAACCGCATGAAAATCCGTTCAGTAGTTATTGAGTTTATCGCGAACATACAAACACACAAACAGACAGACGCTGCGGGGGATTTTGTTTTATTAAGGTGTAGCTAGGTGTAGTGATAGTGATGGTTCATGGTGGGTAACAAATAGTTCGGCCAAATTACGTAGGTTGTTTTTGGTATGATGTAAGGAATGTTAAAAAAAAACGTGTTTTTAATTTTGTCGCATTGCGTATGGTCTGTCCCTCACGGGCGCATGCGTATAGGGACCGTGCACGTTGGAGGGTCTACCATCTTGTGGCCTGAATCGGAAACATATGTGCACATAATGAGTGCGCATGTACATTGCCAAAGCAAGTTTAGTGCTATAATCTACCGTTCTCGTCGGTACGTTTCCTTGTGCATAGTAGGTTCTGCCATCTTGTGGGCTACATCGGAAGCATAAACGGCATATATATATATACGACACATTTACTCCTGGCGCCAAAAATCTCACGGCTCCTATGCTACCCCTATAGTTCATGCACGGGGCCTATAGCTCATCTTTAAAATGCTACTAGGTCTATGATTAACTACCGTATTCTATAAGTATAGTCTGACAAACCAATTTTTCAGTAACCATAGAATAAAAAAAAAACGGCCAAGTGCGAGTCGGACTCGCGTTCCAAGGGTTCCGTACATTAAGTCCGACTCACGCTTGACTGCACATTTCTTATAGGTTTTCCTGTCATCTATAGGGAAATAACTATTTTGTGTATTTTTTCAAATTTTTTGACCCAGTAGTTTCGGAGATAAAGGGGGTGGGGGGCTTTATCTCCGAAACTACTGGGTGAAGAAAATAGTCAAAAAATGGTAATTTTTTGACTATTTTCTTAAATAACTTCTAACCTATAAATTTTAAAATTATAAAAAAAAATATTTGAAATTCTCAAAATGAGCTCTTTCATTTGACATATACTTAACACGATATAGTTTGAAAAATTTTATTTTTTAATTTTCTCATTTACCCCCCAAAAGTGGTCCCCATGTTTAAAATTCATTTATTTACGTTACATGTCCGTCTTTGGGTCACTAATTTACATATGTGTACCAAATTTCAACTTAATTGATTCAGTAGTTACCGAGAAAATAGGCTGTGACAGACGGACAGAAGCACGAGTGATCCTATAAGGGATCCGTTTTTTCCTTTTGAGGTACGGAACCCTAAAGAACGGCCAAAGCATGTCGGGATCGTCGGGTCATGCTCAATGCAGGATTCCGTAAGTAGTTGCCCGTCCATCACAATAGACCTTCGAGCAACACCGGGAAGGGAGACGGCATTCGTACTATTTCCCCTCTGTCGAAACATTGTAACCTTGTATAGGTGCGACATAAAATAGTAAAAATAAAATAAAATGGAATAGGGGATATTACTGCAATGTTCTACCGCCAGAGTGCAGCACTACCGACTCAGTAAATTCATAGACTAACATATACAAACTGTGCCTTAAACTGTTTTTTGACAAGTTTTCACAGACTATAAAATATGACATTGATGCATCAAGGCGGTTTATTAACAAAGGGAAATCGAAAATCGAAATTTAGTTATCTGCCTCTTTATCGCTCGAATATGCAAGAGTGATAGAGAGATTAGATAACGAAATTTCGATTTTCTTGTTTCGCGGTAGGCCATGTGATTGACGTGACGTGTGATGTGTCAATGTGGTTTGTTTACTGTATGTGCCACCCACGCAGAGCTTTGCCTAATATTCCCTATTTAAAAAATTCCATACTAATTTGTTGCCATGTTTAAGCATGATTTTACTATGGAAGGTAGAGGTACTTTATTCTATACTCCATGCATTTTACGCATATTTTGATGTCAAAAATGTGACAGTTACCACAACTAATAGTATAAGTACTACAGACACTACAGTACAGAAAGGACACTTCCTACAAAATCGAAGTTTGACAGCTATTCAGGGACGAACGAATAGTCTGTCAAGCAAAGTGTGTCAGTAACAATGTACAGCAAAGTCAAGTAGGGCAACACTCAAAGAGCAGTATTACGCTAAGAAAAGCAGCAATGTACATCGAACCAAAGCTTGTAAAATGTTAAAATCAAATTTTACAAATATTTACGATCAACGAGCATGATTGTACATTGTAGGTACCTTGACTTTGCTTAAGTTCATGCACAATCTTATAATATATTGGTATTTAATGATGACAGCAGAAAGTCTTGAAACAGCAACGATTCAGAACAAACAAGATGGCTGTCATTCACGATCCAGATAAAACACAGTGCAACTGCAATGTTCTGCCGCCAGAGTGCAGCACTACCGACTCAGTAAATTCATAGACAACTTATACATACTGTGCCTTAAACCGTTTTCACAGACAGTAAAATATGACATTAGGTAAAGGGCCCCTGTTTCGGCAGGTAAAGGCTCTTGAGAGTGAATTGAGAGTTTGTATATTTTTTTAAATATTACTAAGCATATCATTACCTTGAAAGCTTTTGAATAAGTTATATTAGTTCTTTGTTGATAATTTAATGTATAAACTGTAGGGTTTTAGTTGAAACTTTTTTTTATATGAATTTTGTCGTGAACCTCTTATTTGGCTCCCATTTCGTGATACAAATTTAGGTCAGCTCCTAAGTTCGTGAATTCGTGTCCCCTGTTTCGGCATAAAGTTTTCTTAGAGTAATTGGTGATAATTTGCTGATAATCATTTATATTTAACGGTCTTACCTACTTACGAATAATTGTATGGTCAAATTAAAAATAATATAAAAAAAATGTTAAATTGAGAGCTAGCTTAAAGTTTTTTGTACTCGTCGTCTTTAATGGTTGAATTAAGACTTTGTAAACCATATGGGTACTTTAATACGTGATTAAGAGCCAAACTATTAAAAAAAAAAAAAATTAAAAAATTAAAAATTGTTTACAAAAAATAATTTACTATCTTATACGTTAAATATAAACATACACAAAAATAAATCAAATAAATTAAATAGTGCTAGTAGTTAATATGAGAATATACGTGGAATATACCTTAAATATTTTATTCTTTCCAATAATCGACAACGAAAAGAAACATACTGTTTTATAATCATTGGCAGTGCTTTTGACAATTTGTTTGAAAATGTGCGGCAATGATGACATTTATGAAAAGTCAGAATCTTATTAATGTCATAAATAAAAAAGATAATCAAAACGGTCGAAGAAGGTTTCATACTATTTATTACCTCAGGAGCTACTAACACATACAGGTTGCTCCAAAGTAAAAAAATCGTAATTTGTTAATTTCTTCGTAATCGCTACACCGATTGTTAGGATACTTTGTACACTGGTTCTAAATACCCTAATGCATATGTACATTTCGGCTTTGTCCAAAGGGTAGGGACACCCTGTATATGGATCACGGACTGGTGGAGATATTTCATCGGCACTGGGCTATAACCGCGAAAATCGAAGTTCGCAAATTGCGGGCATTTTTCTTTGTCACTCTAATTACGCCTTCATTGGAGTAAAAGAGAAAGATCCCGCAATTTGCGAATTTCGGTTTTCGCGGTAGCCCCTCAGGACTGGGAAGGGGTTAATGATAACAAAAGACTATACTCTAAATCATAATTAGATTCCAAAAAATGTTGCCACTGCAATAATTTGTTTGTAAAATAGTAAATTCCTTTTTATAAATAAATACGTAAGATAATTTATTTATTGGTAATTTTACGCCTACGATTTAAAAAAGTACTTTTATTTACTTATTTTTACATAAATACAAGACGCGCTAGTAAAAAGTGGCAACATTCTCTTACTTTTTTTGGAATCTTATTTTTTTTTTTTTTCTCTTTATTTTTAGAGCTTGTCACCGAGGTGAACATGTCGCTCCATAAAAAAACCACAAATTAACACATTCTTACATCTAACTTATTCTACATACTAAAGCCTTTCGTACAAGCTGCAATAGCGCCATGGCGGAGTCCGACAGAGGAGCAGCCAGAACGCTATTGCAGCCCCCGACATCAAACATAGTATTATGGCTTGAAAAAGCAAGTTGTATCCGAGCAGCTTCATTCCGGACACATTCCATTATAACGTGGTACACGTCTTCTAATATATCACATTCATCACAATTAGGAGAAGGAACTTTCTTCATTAAATAACCGAATTGATTCAATGGGATATGTCCAGAACGTAGTCTCATCATCAATACAATGTCACTTCTATTAAGAAAACAATCAATCCACGGTGTCATTAGAGGATGAGGTTGGATCGTCTTGTACCAAATACCTTTTTCTGTTGATCTCTTATCAAAGTATTCTTTCCATAAAGTATAGGTTCTCTGTTTGGCTAAAATAATACAATCCGTATAAAAAGGTAAGGTATTACATTCTACTCCACCATGACAAGCCAGCCTGGCTATGGAATCCACTACTTCATTACCGGCTATACCTACATGAGATGGAATCCATTGCAGAATTATGGTCTTATCTTGCGATTGTAATTTATCAATGATATTTAAAATGGAATAGGCAACCGGGAGACATCGAGTTTTCGTGCTACACCGAGCAATATGCTGCAGAGCACTTTTAGAATCTGACAGAATGACTATGTGATTGCAATCTAGGGATTGGATGTAGGATAAGGCCTCAGCAATGGCAACCAACTCGGCGTGCATAATAGACATATCATATTTTATATGTAATTTAACCGATACGTTCGATTGAGGGTCATAAATCGCAGCACCTAAGGAATTTTTTTCCTTAGAACCGTCGGTATATATGCAATAAAATCCAGAGTAATTGGTACGTAAAAATGTGTTAACAGAAGTTCTTAGGGAAACTTTGTCATACTCGCGCTTAGATTTGTTAATAGAAGTAATGTTTAACTTAATAGATTTAGAAATATCTATATGATTTACCCATTGGTCCAAAGTAAACATTTCCAATACTTTACTGGAATACATAGTTATTAACTTATACATATTATGAATGGTAAGAAGAAGAGGTTTTTTATTTCGCAAAGTGTCTCGAACTTGTAAATTATTATTTAATCCATCTAAGAGTTTGATAGTTGTGTTATCTTCAAAAGATCTAGATTTTAGCCAAAACTTGGATGCCAAATAGATGCGACGAATGTGCAACGGTTGTACACACAATTCACATTCCATTACGTGTATAGGAGTAGACTTAATAAAACCGCCGATATTCCTCAATGACTGATTTTGAATTTTATCGAGTTTGTACAAATGAGAATCGCAACTATCATCGTAAAGAAAAGACGCGTAATCTATTCGACTACGAATTACAGCAAAGTATAATCTTCGGAGATGTTTTGGATGGACACCCCATCCCGGTCCAACTAGAACTTTTATAACATTGGAATATTTCTGAATCTTTTGAGCCAATTCGTTAATATGTTTTTCCCACCTAAGAGATCGATCCAACCACATTCCTAGATACTTAACACACTCGACTAACTCTATTTTTTTATCATTAATTTTGATGCTTACAGGTTTTCTATTAATACCTTTTTTAAACACACATAGCTTAGTTTTAGATGTAGATATTTCAAGACCGAGATTATTCAAACATTTGTTAAAAACATTAAGGGACTTTTGTAATACATCCTCGGCCTCCTCTATAGATTTCTTTGTAACATATAAAATATAATCATCTGCATATTGTGAAAAGTAAACATCTGTAATTGATTTTTGAATATGCATAGTATAAACATTAAAAAGCAATGGCGAAGTAGGATCTCCCTGAGCCAACCCGCGACCAGTTGATCTTCGTAACATAGATGCATCAGTTTGTATTGTGAGGTATCTTTCCTTTAAGAAATTCCATAGATATCGACAAATATGATGTCCAACTCGTAGCCTGTCAAGTATTTCAATTAAAATGGGAACATTTACATTATTATATGCATTCTCAATATCTATGAAACTCCCCAAAGTGATCATATTTTTTGAAAATCCGGTCTGAATCCGACTAACTAAGCTACTTAAATTATCCAAAGATCGACACTTTCTAAAACCAACAGTTTCTTCGGCAAACATACATCTTTTTTCTATGAACCATTCCACCCTCCTATTTATCATAGAATGAAATATTTTACACACACATGAAATTAAAGAGATTGGTCGAAGAGCAGAATCAGAGGAGGGGTCTCTTCCGGGTTTAGGTACCGGGACTACACTAATTTCTCTCCACTGAGTAGGGACAAAACCTATGGAGTAGAAATTATTATACAATGATAGTAATAAGAGTTTTCCTTTCTCAGGTAGATTTTTAATCATAGAAAATGCTATTCCATCATGACCCGGAGCAGTATCTTTTGGTTTAATGCAAGAATCTAATTCATGTAATGTAAAAGGTACGTCTATAACCGTGCCACCCGACTCAATCACTGGCGTCGGCGGAGATACATAATCTGGCGTGAGAGAACAAAGAAGATTATGAGCTTTTTCTACACTAACATGAGGCCGAGAAGACCTATAGCCCTTTACCCATTTCATCCGAGACCAAACTTCAGAGGCTGATGAGGACTCGCTTATGGAGTTGCAAAATTGTTGCCAATTTTCATTTTTACGAGTTCTAATAAGTCTCTGAGTGTCTCTTATCTTAGCCTGAAGTTCCTCAAGATTTTGTGGTGTAGGATTTCGTCTGAACAATGAGAGAGCTAAACGTCTTTCGGCAACGGCTTTGGATAAAGTCTGGTTCCAGTACGGTTTTGGTTGGAATTTTTTTGCTGGCTTATTGTTAGTTTTAATATATGGTATGAAAAGATCAGCAGCTTCATTTATAGTACTTAAAAAACAATTATATGATTCTTGAGGAGCTTCAGGCAAAGACAAATCAGCAAACTTATTTTCTAAATACATTCTGTACTCATTCCATTGAGCCTCTTTATAGTTTCTCTTTGGTACAGAGTTAACACAAGAATTTAAATATGTAGAAATCTTTATAATAAGGTGATCGCTTCCTAGTGATTCTTTCATAACGTTCCAATTAAATGCAAAATAAATATCAGAAGATACTATAGAAATATCTGGAGACGACTCCTGTAACATTCCATTGACTAGGCGCACTCTTGTGTGAGTTGTGTGGCTGTGATCATTAAGAGAAACTAGATTACAGTCTACAAGAGAATCATATATTTGAGTGCCGCGAGTATCCGTTTTATATGACCAGTTGGTGTGATGGCCATTAAAGTCGCCCATGATAATCACGTTATGTTGCACGATTGAAAAAATAAAATCCCAATCACTCTGCTGAGTCACTACAGAAGACGGACAGTAAACTGAAATCACGTTTTTAATTTGATCACAATTAAACACTTTAACGTAAACAACTTCTACACCAGGATTAGGGTGTTGAACACGACAATGCTCAGACTTGATCGATTTATGCGTAAGGATCAACACCACCATATCCATCCGATCTGTCCGCCCTATATATATTATAATTACTAATGCGAAAATAACAGTCGGAATCTAACCATGTTTCACTAAGTGCCGCTATATGGATCTTCTCCTGAATAAGTAGATTTTCAAACGATGGTAACTTTGGTCTAATACTCTGTGCGTTCCATTGCAACATGTTAAGTCTGCACTGTTTTAAGTTACTAGCCATCTGTGGCGTTAAAAAAGGATTTTAAGCAGGACATGTCAAGTATATTCTTCATAACAAAAGATAAAAGCCATTCTAATCCAGTTTGAACCCCTAATTTTAATTTTTCAACAATCGTCAAGTTTTTTATGAATATGATATCTTTTAACTTATCAATTAGTGAACTAAATTTAAGTTTATTTTCACTTACTTCCTTGGGTTTAGTCGTTATTTCTGGTAGAACGTCACTATCATCAGTTTCCATACTTGATAAGTTATTATCAGATATACTGTCATCTTTTTCTCTCACTTCCTGCTTCCTGCGTTTAGGTTTAGTACGGCTTGCCTTTTTAGATGGAGTAAACGAGACATTATTTTTACCTGGGGCATCACTATGAACTACAGCTTGGGTCGTCACTACTTTTGCATATGCTGGTTCGATTACCGCAGGCTCCACTGTTGATGTTTCAGCCACTGAAGACGTCTCAGTTGTCCTAAGCGTCGGGGGAAAGTTTTCCTGATACATTGATGCCGCCGGGGCTGGCGGGCTGCTAGAACCTGGTTCATATTTATTCAACGCCTTTTTATATGTACAATTAAATTCAGCCATAATCTTCCTTATGTTTCTTTCTTTTTGGTAGAGCGGACAAATTTTGTCTAAAGCCATGTGATTCCCTGAGCAATTACGACATGTGAATACAGTTGTTTCGCAATTTGAATGTTGGCCTCCACACTTAGGACAAGTACATTTTTTGGAACACGTTTTCTTTGTATGACCATACCGCCAGCAATTGGCACATTGTGATACAGGAAATAAGTATGGTTCAACCTTAACTCGCATTTCATGTATATAAACGTAAGGTGGTAATATAGGGCCTTTGAAACATACACGTACGGTCTCACTGTCCTTCCATCCTGATTCATCTGAACTTTTTCTGCTTAATCTTTTTACTGAAACTATTTCTACTCCACACATCATACTCTCTATCATATCTTTTTCACTTAAATCTAAATCCACATCTTTAATAATGCCATAAGAAACACCAACCTCGTATGTTTTTTGGCACCGCCAGCCCAACTCCTCATGCATAGCAACCTTGGACATAAGCCGCTCAGCGCTGGTTTCATTATCAAATTGGACAAGCACTTTATATGAATTAACGTACCTGACTCTAATGATACCTAAAATATCATGACTTTTTAATAGCTTCGCTAGCGCAAATTGTTTCGGCAGCTTATCTTTGCAAGTAATGCTTATTTCTGTGCCCACGGATAAGTCTGGGTTAAACACATAACGGCGTTTTGGATTTTTGGTAACTAATGTCCATTCATCGTCCTTCCTCTTGGTTGCATAGGAATGATCTGTCGTAATAATTGTCTCAGTACTAACCTTAGGAAACTGTCTTGCCTTAAGCTTACCCTTGACTTTAGGTGACCTTAGGTCAACTGATGGGTTCGGTTCACCATTATCAGTCGTCATTTCCTCTAACTCGCAGTCCATATCACGTTGTGTTAAGTCTATGGAATCATTTTGTAGGATTGTCTCGGAGCTATTTACGTGATTTGTAGCTTCATTTGCGCCATCATCTCCATTGTGGGACATTGGTTTCGGATCCCGACTGTATCAGTCGGGACCGCTTCAAATTTATGAAAAACCAGAAGATTAATAATTTATGAGTATTTTAAAACACAAATAACTGAAAGACACGCGTTAATTGAATATAAAATTAATAATTTTACACAAGAGTTTTCAAAACACGTCTTGCCGCCATAAAAGTATTTTTTTTTTTGTGGAATCTTATTATGATTTAGAGTTTACATAGTTGGTCAAGCAGATCTTGTCAGTAGAAAAAGGCGGCAAATTTGAAAAATGTAGGCGCAAAGGGAATGAGACGATATTCATAGAAAATTTGAATTCGCGCCTTTTTCTACTGACAAGATTTGCTTGACCATCTATAATATAATGTGCGGCAAACATACTCTGTAAAATGTGATTATGAGTCATAATGGACGAGGCCTTAGTCTCGCCGAAAGGACAATGAAAAAAAAAAACATCAACGTCACTGTCAATAGTGTCAACCTCAAAGTCTAAATGGTGGGATCCGTGCGGTGTAAGAAAATAGTTGCTTCTTGATTGTATAAGATTCGTTAGTGTTGAATAAAATAGGAATGCGATGAATGATCCAAATGTATTCGGGTACCAACCAGATGGCTCAGGACAACAGCTGACTCCTACGCCGCCGGGCCAGCGGCAGAATTCACCGTTACAAGTAAGGACAGCGTGATTTCATAACATTTCGTTGAAATGGCCACATGAAGAAAGGTTTTCATAAAAAATATTTAATATTATCATTTCGTACGGTTGTAGGGCTCGTACAAGTTCACCGCTGATGAGCTTCGAGTCCTGGGGCAGTGCAATCGCGAGAGTTTTTACCAGCGGTCGCTGCCCCTCGGCACTTCACTCGGTGTGACCACTTACATCGCTATCCAGAAAGGTTTGTACATTATCTTAAGAGCCAC
Organism: Cydia splendana; assembly: GCF_910591565.1. Lineage (NCBI taxonomy): Eukaryota > Metazoa > Arthropoda > Insecta > Lepidoptera > Tortricidae > Cydia > Cydia splendana. The sequence continues at coordinate 25,578,624 of NC_085987.1, forward strand.
CCCACACTAACGTCTTTTGAGCGTCGGCGTCTAATCAGCGCTATGGAAAATGGCGTTTCTGCGCAGTTGCGCCGACGTTGCGTCGAGCAGTAGCCATAGAGTTGGCTAGACGCCGACGTTCGGAAGACGCTGCGGTGGCCCTAAGGGTGTATGGTGTATGACTACTAGAATTATTGTTTAACAAATTTGCATCGCAACTTGTTTTTCATTGTATCTTTATTTATTTATTTATTTATTACTATTCGGAGATCCAACAGCTGTTAACATGTTAATAGGTTTTATAAATATTTTTTACTATCCATACAATTTTGTCTTCCGAAAATGTATTTATTATTAAGATAATATTATTCTTTATGAGCTATAGTTTCTATTAGTTTACAACAGCATACTTAATATCTTATTAGAATAAGCCTTATTTGACTACATTGGTCTAGAGCAGTGGTTCCTAACCTTATCAGTCCGGTCACCCCTATGACTAACTAGGGAACCTGATTTTACCCCTCCTCCCATTGGTAATAAAAAATAAAACGTGTACGTTTGTTGTATTGTTATATTAGGTTAGCTTATTACCCCCGTAAAATACCAGTTTTACCCCCACGGGGGTAATTACCCCCAGGTTAGGAACCACTGGTCTAGAGTCTGTGCGGAAAGAGAAGAGTCGTAGAATGTATTGGTTCCCATATAATCCACGACTCTTCTCTTTCTGCATACACTCTATCAAGTAAAGGCATATACCTAGTCAAGGATTCCAAAGGACGTTAAGTATACAAGTGGCCATCTTTGACAATATAGTCAAGTTCCAGGCTTTTAGGTTATTTTGAATATATGTTTTTGACTTTGATGTGCCTGACTGTATAGAATTGTTGTTGCTCCTGCTACTGGTTTTCCATACAAAGTCAGTCCCAGAACCTGGAATTTTTGGTTCTCACCATAAAATTTCAGTCCCAAGAGCATTGTCTAATAATATACCTACTTATTTTTAATTTGCATAAGATTCCTTTGTGGGTGGGGACAAATAGGTACTGAGAAAGACATTTTCTGAGAAATTAAGGCATTAGCACTATAAAAATGTATAATGCAACTTAGAAGCAAGCACATTGATGACTTCTTAGTGTCAATTTTAACTGTAGTCTTCATTTCAAATTGGCTCATGCATATTTTCGGTCTGGCGGGCTGCTGCAATCTGTAATTTTAAAAACTTTGGCTTAAGTACCAAAGTTTTGGTTGTGGTTTTTTACTGACTAAATATTTATGGTTTTGAAAAGTAAAATTAAATATTCCTAATAATACAGTATTATTGTATGATTTTTGAATAACATAAATGTTAATTGCTATGCTGCTCTGCGAAAAGAAATTGGTATTGCCATTAACTAACATACCAGTACGGATATGATGTTCGTTATTGTCTATGTGACAGTGTGATAAAACGGTGTCCATCACTTTCTATCCCAAGGTGTTAAAAAGTGACGGTTATTTTATCACGTGGATAAAGATGGGTAAACCCTTCCATAATACGCCGGCTATACTGCCTAAATATTTGACATACATGACATCTAATATTGATATTAGATAGGTCTGGTAAGAGTGTGAATTTTGAAATATGTCCAAAATTTGAAGCAAAACTGACTTTTAAGGCTGATTTAGACGGCGCGCGAACTCGCATGCGATTTTAGTTAAATTGCGGACTGTTGGTTATGTCCAATTCAACTGACCGACCCTTATTCTGCACTGCTGTCTAGGGACATATCATTTTAAAGTTATTGTTTGTTTGATGTTGAGAAGATGCACTGCCGTATCATAAGTATACATATACAACTAGTAATCATCTTTATTAACTTTCTAATAATAATATGTATCTGTAAATATGATGAAGATATATTTACTTACTGACATTGTTGCATAACAATTTTGTGCCCCAATTATAAAGTCACCGTAATGTTTTGTTATTATGTTTGCATTGCTGAATGAGGTGATGACACCAGCTTTCTTTTCTCCATTTTACAAACTTATATTTAACTTGCCCTGTTAGTATGTATGCATGTATTTTTGTATGGGCCAAATCTTGAAAGCTAAATTGTGTACCACTTCCCGGTTTCCGATTGAGCTGAAAATTTTGCATACATATGTAAGGGTGACATTGCAATATTATGGTACCATGGAGCTGATCTGGTGATGGAGACGGGAAGTAGCCATGGGAACTCTGTGATAAAACAACTCAACCTAATTGTGTTTGGAGTTTTTGGCATTGTCTTGATGAGTATTAGTTGCCTGTGGAAAGAATAGGGACAGTCAGCAATAAAAGCTTGTACCAAAAATGAAAGTTCTGCCAAAAACTTATTACTATGAGTCAGTCTATACATCTCAGATCACAATTAGTTGTTGTAAAATTGTAATAATTAATTGAATCAGGAATATGTTTTGTAAAGGATTGTAATTAGTATATGTTTATTTCTACTTACTACCATATCAGCAATAGAGTGCAAGTTCCACCATAAATATCAAATCACTGTAAAAATATGATGTCTATAGTGGTGCTGCCACACTTTCTTGCTGCCAAATTGGTGCAGATTGAGTAAGCTTAGATGTTAGGTCTGGGAACAGGGCTGAATGAAAGCGACACGCGATCGACAGCCCGCCTGCTTCCGGCCGGGCGTCCCTAGGTACACTACATCTACATCTAGGTCTCAAGTCATAAGTCATTTGTTTGCGAAAGATAGGGTATACATAGGATGTTACAGTTCATAGTTAAGTAAGCCAAGCTCCCTTGTCACACAGTGACATGCAAATTTCAAATTTTATGCATAATACTAAACATGCACTTAAATAATCTCTAGAGAGTTTCTAGAGAGTAGAGAGAGAGATGACACAAATCGCGATTTATTGTAGGTGTCGAGCCATTGCGAAATTCCATGTTACTCCGAAAATTAATACAAGAATATTTGTTTTCAAAAAGTAAAGGCAATTACTTAATGAAATGTACTTACTATCAAATGGCAATGACATCAGTCATGCTCCCAGATCAAGTTCAATTCAACATTGACAACACAGCTAATTGCAAATATTTTTGCATTGCAGGTTATTTCAAACCAAATGCCCGGTTTGGAGCTATTCCTAAAATATCATTTGCGGTGTTGGTTGGTTACTTTGTTGGGAAGCTATCTTACCAAGAGGCATGTGCTGAAAAATTAATGGCCTTACCAGGAAGCTACATTGGACAACTTCTCCGTGAAAAAAAGCAAGGGAGGACAGGCGGGTAAGAATATGCCACCGATAATCGTAACTCCATATAGGTTTATTAATTGTTATACAGTCCATCAATCCATTATTTATTCCTTGCATTGAATATACCTAAATCTTGAAACACTATTTTTCTCCTATTAGAATCTAAGGAGCTCGTGATTCTGAGTAGAAATAACATAACAAATTATAAATTAGAAAAAAGTATTGTGTAAAACAATGACTAAAATAGCCCAGCCCTGTGTCTCAAAGTGAGTGAGTAAGTTCACGGGTGAGAAAACAACAACGCATATATAGTGGAGAACGCGCAGCCTACCGCATGGGTTGCTTACAAGCCGCTTGCCCGCATTTGTCTGTTGGGCCGTCACACGAGCACATTCCCCATACAACACGCAGAACGTTCTTAAGAACGGCACAACTATCTCACACTCTGTAGGATTCCCGCAGTGAGGATCAACGCGCGAAGATTAACGCAGATGGCGCTGCAATCGTATATAACTTTTGGTACCAGTTGCACAGAATAAATAATAGTACTAGGTACAGAAGACTAACTCTCTAACAAAACGCGTCTGTTACGATCAGGACAGATATGGCCGCTAGGTGGCGACAGCGCCACGCGCGGCTTATGGCTAGCCACCAAATTTGGTGTGGAACGGATGTACTTTTAGTTACCTGTAGCAAAGCGACGAATTCGCGGAGTGAGCCACGCCTGCCAGTTGGAACCATTATAATCTGTATGCCAGACATTCAAAGTCACTTAGGTAACCCATTCAGCGCTAGCTTTTGTTAGAAAGGGACTTCCACTTGTATTACAAGTTACAAGCTTTTGATAAACAGGGCACAGAATATTTTCAGTAACTAAGTGTGGTCGTCCCTGTTATGTTTATAAAATTTAATTTAATTATGTACCTACTTGAAATTCATAGGCTGGTATGATATACCGTTATCGTATTTCTCCGTCATAATTTTAGAGGTGGAAACATACAAAGCACTCCGAGCATGTTCGGCGCCGGCCCCAGCGACATCTACTCGGACGCGGGCCCCGGCAGCTCGCTGGACCTGGACACCGATCGCCCGACCTTCAGCGACGATTCTTATCGCCCCGATAATCAAGGTCAGATTCTTATGACATGTCTAACACTCCACTCGTTCGGATAAAGTGAAAATGTCATTTTTAGGCATAAGGTAGATGTCCAAGGGCATGTCACTGTCCTAACTACTACTACATACTAACATGTCACGTCATTAGCAATAAAGCTGACATAGGGTGTTATCTATAGCAGCACTGGCGCGTTTTATTTAGGTACATATGTATGTTTATACAACATTAAAGTCAAGACTAATATTAAAATATATTGTATCATATCGAACATTTCGTATTCTGCCACCATTATGGATTGTTTGTTACCACTGGTAGAATAGGGAGAATAACCCACGATTACCAAGGATAGAAAACCACGCGTTTTCTCGAGTTACCTAGGTGTCGAGCCCGTGTTAGTGATAACAGTTTATGTAGATGACAAAGGTGCTTTTTTAGGATGTCGAAGATTTTTTATTGCGGGTAATTGAACAATCCCCTTTTTCGTCTTCCCGTAATTCCTGGATAACCTACACATTGTAGATTAAATAGCGATATTTTCTTTTGCAGAGAAGTTAAAAAAGGATAAACAAAAACCGTGAAAATTGGTCATTTTAGGTGGAGGTTTCCCCTCGTTGGGCCCGGACAGCAAGCGGCCTGCCCTCTCTTACGACGACCTCAGGCGCAGGAACCGCGGCGAGTACACCGACGCTAGGCAAGACCCGTACAGGTAACATGTTTAACCAATTAATTTTCTACTCGTACTTTTTTGAATATCACGTTTATTCTAAACTCATCAACGTAATCGCCACGGCGTTACTTCTGGCCTACGTCCTACATCCGAGACTACTGGTGACGAGAGAGTACCATTATACTTCATTCCAGATAAGAGTAGACTCCAGAAGATCACTCGAGTTAGAGATTCTGAATATGCACTGACATCAAACCGATATTAGAATGATATTGGAATCATATCAGTTAGCTGTAATTCGAGCGAACATCTCTCTCGAGTCTGAGCGAAATGAATGTTACTCATTGACATCCTAAAAATTGCACTATAATGAGCCATATTTCCCTATCTCTAATCCTATCTAGAATGGAGTGTACAAACGAATAGTCCATTGAATAAAGGGCACGGTTTATTTCAGAGTTGACCCGAACACGGTGCCGCCAATAACGCGCGCGGCGCCGGTGATCGATGCGCCGCCGCCCGCCTCGCGCCACACCAACCAGTACGGCGACGTTATGGATTAACACAATGACATTTACACCACTCGCTTTTTAGATGCATGGCCCGATAACTGCAACGTGTAAATAATATACTGGCTAATATTTCAACAGTGGGGTAGCATTCGCTGAATATATTTAGGCTCCTCATCATGAATTGCAAAATATAGATTTAGCACGCAAAGTATGTATAATTAAACAATATAAAATATTGGAAAATTCATTTATGACTAAAAACTGCGTATTGTTGTTTGTTTAATATATACATTACGATTTTACTTTCATAATAGAAATCTTTAAAAAATGATTTTCTGAAGCATCTAAATTGTTTTTATTTAATCGTCTTTCCCACGAATCTCACGGGTTAAAATAAGTGTATAGTCTGTTTTCGAATGATGTTAATGTGATGCACGTTTGAAAACAGCTAGATTTTATAACCAGAAATATATTAACCCTTTAACCATTTGACATTTTCGTATAGTAGAGATGCGTTTTTGTTTTAAGTATGATGGCAAGTATGTTGCCACTACGGACTAAAAAGGACTACCATACTTATATGAAGAGTAAAATGTTCTCTACGATGCAATTTTAATGTGCTACTACTGGTGTATTTCGGGCTTTATAGTTCTCGCGAATTGAGATTCCCATTCTTACATATATATACAATGGGTATTTAAACTTACAAGATTAGAATAAGTGTGTAGTTAGATTCGTCGTAGCGCGTAGTTAGAAACAACTATTTTATCGGTTGCCAGAGGCGAATTGGCATACCTACAAATAAAAATTGTATAAATTATAGTACATTACTACAGAGGCCGGGACGAAAGGGGTTGCCGGCCGAAGACATATAGACGGCCGAGCGAAGCGAGGCCGGATAGGTCTGAGCGCGGCCAACCGCATTTCCCGCCGAGGTATGTATAGTGCTTTTCTCAAACATGCAATGAAATAAATAAAATTAAAAATCCACGAGACCCAAGTTTTATTTATAGAAAAAACTAAAAGTAAACTACACCCAAAATATAACCAACACGTACCTATATCATTATCACGCGTATGTTTTACACGAGTCGTGTATTTTTACTACCCGTATATTTTCATGTATCTTTGATTTTTTCGCCTTGTATCCGTCTGACTGTCGTTTTCGTCACATGAGTTTACATAGTCTTTCATGTTGATATCATGTTTCACATACATCATTGCTTTATGCATGGAGTAAATAAGTATAATTTCCACAGTATTGACGAGTTTGTAATTACATTCATTTAAAATATGCCACAAAACTGTTTCTAATAAACTGTAAGCCATTTTTCTTAGTTTCTCAAATAATAAAATTGCCAGAAGCAACCATATACATACTTCGTCTTTGACTTGGCGGCAGAGGCAGCAAGTTATTAAAATCAATTCTGCTTACGCTGCCAATTCCAACACCTACGATTACAATTAATATTAATTTCATTATTTCGTCGGAACTCATATTAAAGTCAAAAAATCAACAACGCACCATAAATCCAATAAAACAGAATGAATATTTTTCAACTTTACCTCCATAACAATTTAAAAAGTATAACTACGCGTGTTTGAGTAGACCTTTTTACCGCTAACGTTTAGATGAAATATTTTAAATGTTTTTATTTGTGTAGTTAAATTTATAATTTAAAATTATAAAATTATTGAATGTATTATTTATTAAGTTCATGTTTATTTTATACAAATAAAACTGCAAATTATAGCAAACATTGTTTTTTTTTTTTTTTTTATAGGCGTAGTGGCAGTGTCATTACGAACCATAAAGCAAATACTGCCTTAAGTTTTTTTTAATGGATGAATGCCACGATGCTGTCACAAATATCTGTGAAATGAAAATTAAAAAATTCGGGCAAGTGCGAGTCGGACTCGCGCACGAAGGGTTCCGTACCATATAAAAAAAAAACAAAAAAAAAGCAAAAAAAAAACGGTCACCCATCCAAGTACTGACACTGACCACTCCCGACGTTGCTTAACTTTGGTCAAAAATCACGTTTGTTGTATGGGAGCCCCATTTAAATCCTTATTTTATTCTGTTTTTAGTATTTGTTGTTATAGCGGCAACAGAAATACATCATCTGTGAAAATTTCAACTGTCTAGCTATCACGGTTCGTGAGATACAGCCTGGTGACAGACGGACGGACGGACGGACGGACGGACGGACGGACGGACGGACGGACGGACGGACGGACGGACAGCGAAGTCTTAGTAATAGGGTCCCGTTTTACCCTTTGGGTACGGAACCCTAAAAAGAGGACTTTGCCGGCCTAGGCCTGCAAGATGTGTATGAAATTCCATTAACGACCTTTTGTCCTAGCCGCACCTGAAACGTCATACTTCGCAGCCAGTGGCGGATTTCCCATAAGGCACAGTAGGCCCGGGCCTAGGGCGGCAAGATATTAGGGGCGGCAAATTGAGACAAAAAAATTCGCTGATGATAACAAAAAATTACTCAAAATTAGGCCAGGCAACGAATTCTCAAAAAAAGGTACCTATAGAATAGAGGGAAATGCATGAAACACAATTTTTGACTTCGTACCTAACTTTATTTCGACTATCTAGGAGGTGAACATATCAAAAGTCCCCGCCGGCCGTAGTCCTTGAGCCGGGGAAGAAAGGGGTTTGAAGAACACATTTATCGGTTTTTCGCTTATATCTCGAAAAGTATGCGTTCTAACAACATGATCATTATACAAAATGAAAGCGGGTATAATTTGCTACAAGCTACAAGTTTTTTGATATCTTGAGGGCCCTCCACACTTGTGCGCGAATCGTGGCGCGAAGCCGCGAACGTGAGTGTGGCGTCGATTTCACAGATTGTTGACGCCTTCGCGCCTTGTTCCCCGTTTTTAGGGTTCCGTACCTCAAAAGGAAAAAACGGAACCATTATAGGATCACTCGTGCGAGTCGTGCGTCTGGCTGTCCGTCTGTCACAGGCTATTTTCTCCGAAACTACTGGACCAATTAAGTTGAAGTTTGGCACACATATGTATGTTTCTGACCCAAAGACGTAACGTAAATAAATGAATTTTAAATATGGAGGCCATCTTTGGGGGGTAAATGAGAAAATTAAAAATTAAAGTTTTTCAAACTATATCGTGTTACATATCAAATCAAATAGCTTATTGTAAGAATCTCAAATATATATATTTTTTTCATAATTTTAGGATAAATAGTTTAGCAGTTATTCAAGAAAACAGGCAAAAAATTACAATTCCCCTCCCCCCTTATCTCCAAAACTACTGGGTCTAAATACCTACTAATTTGTCCTTTAAACTTCTCTGGAATTCGCTGGAGGCCAAAAGGAAAAAAAATATATGAGTGTTTATAGGTATAGCAAAAAAAATGTTTTTCTTGTTTCTTTTTTAGATTTTTTGAATGTTTTTGTAGGTACATTAAAAGTCAATGCTATTGGTAAAACTGTCACTTAAAATGAATAGGTAAGTATTTGCTTATTTTTTTCGCAAAACCCATGTTCCCATGATCATATCACAAGGACGTATAGTTTCTGAGATATACCTAATAAGCGGAAAACAGAAAAATGTGACCTTCAAACCAAACTCCCCTACCCCCGCGCTCAAGGGGACTTTTGATATGTTCACCTCCTAAAGAGTCCAAATAAAGTTACTAAGTTAAAAATGTGTCCCAAGCATTTCCCTCTATATCTTTTCGTTGTCTGACCTAAATGTAGTCAATATGATGGGTGATGCTCAGAGAGGGGCGGCTACAAGGCCTGGGGCCTAGGGCGGCAAAGACTGCAAATCCGCCACTGTTCGCAGCCTATTATAAGGAACATAACATCAATATTTCATTGCATGTTTGAGAAAAAATCCTTATTGACAGCCGACATAGTAGTAGACCTTTTACATCAAATTAAATCGCACACTAAAGGGTGATTCACTTTGGTAGTTTAATAAAATATACATAGTTGCAGTATAACTTTATTAAAAATTGTATTTTATTTGCAGCTACCCCAACAAAACGTTAATATTTAAACATCATATCGCATTGCAATCTTAAAATTAATAAAATAGTAAAAATATTAACTTCGCCATGAGAAAACAATTTAAATTTAACAATAAAATATACTAAAGAACAATCTGAACCAATTAAGATTTAACATTACTAACAAATAATAATAAGATGATGCTCGGTGACATTGACATTCCCAGGGACCCCAGCAGGGACCTTTGTAAAGCCGAGCCTTTGGCTCACTATCTTAGGCGTCGTCAATCACTCGCACGTCACTCATCATTCATGACTTTCATGAGACATCAATCAAGTTTTACATTTAACCTCACTTATTAATTTCGGTCGAAATAGACAAAGATCGACCCAATAATTATGAACACCCAATATTAAAATAAATTTACTATAGTACGTAGAGTCGCCATCAGATATATCGGAGCGGCCGAGGTGTTAAACATATATGAATACGCACTCTTAATGCTTTGACAATAGTGTTCAGATATTTGTGAGCACCTAGGCCGCTCCGATATATCTGATGGCAACTGTACAATAAATTAATTTCGCTCCAGATCTGATATACCAAAACGTATCAATATTATTGTACTAATGTATAGACAAATGTCTTCTGAAAGTAACCGGACTGGATTATACGAAACAGAAAAAAACGATAACATGCGAAAGGCATAACCAAATATGTATCTGAATTTAAAGTTATTATCGTAAACTATTGCTAAGCACTCTGGCCCTGTGTGAATGGGCGAAACTAACCGTTTATGGGGCCCACGGGGGAAGCTTTGCCTACTAAAGGTAAGCGTCCACAGTAGCCGCATCGCATGGCCTGTGGACGCTTACCCGTCAGTCATGACATGATTGCACGTGACGCCGACATCTCACGGGCGCGAGATTTAAGCGACTTTTTTAAGGCTAGACTAGATACAAATTTGGATTCAAATCATTTTATAATTTTTATCAAAAATACAATATTAAGTATATAATTTCATTAATTATTAAGTTCTGATAGGTTTTATAAAGACTGGTTTAGAAAAATGAGCCAGTACTTAGAGAATGCTAAAGGATGATATTTCACTTCGAGATCAATCCCGATCCGATCGTTGTGAATATACCTACAGGCATGATTCCTTACCCAATTATCTAACGACAGTCATACAAAACCCGACCTCAAGTACAATAGTAGCATTTGGTTGGTAATTTAATATCATAAAATTGCACTAATTATGTATATGTGTACATGTAGGATTGCACATGTTAATAACATGAGAAAATATTACTAAAGTATCTATGTACATATAACTACATCACTCTTGTTCCCATCAATTTCATATCTTTCCTACGGAACTAAAGTTGAACTAAACTAAATATAAATAAATCAGATGGTAGTTCCGCCACATAGACTTATCATTTAATAAAATAATACACAATGTTATATGTTTTACAAGGGGGCAAAGTTGTTGTTTAACCTCCCGTGCTAATATTGATATCCGAGCATGCGAAAGATTCCAACATAGAAACCACGAGCGTAGCAAGTGGTTCGAAATATTGAATCTTGAGGATTGCGAGGGTTTCAAGGCACGAAGGTTAAACAAATTTTGCCACCGAATAAAACACAACATTTTTCACCACCCCAACACAAGGAAAATACTAACTGTAAAATATCAATCAAAATCAAAGCAAACCGATTCAAAATGAATGTTATTAAATATTTATCATAACAAATCATCATTTAAAAGCCAATTATACCACCAAACATAAGAAAACAACTCAAAATTTGCATTTGATTACTGTACTCACATGTGAATAAAATGCAACTTTCTTATTAGTTTTTAAACAATCAAGAGAGCCTTTAGGCCTCATTCGCGCGACCGCTTTTTCAAAGCGTTGAATGACACAAATGGCTACATGTGTATTTATTCACACGATGGCGGTGGCGCTTTTTATCAAGCGTTGTTGGATTTTCGACTTTAAGTCTTTATTGTAAGCGTGCGGAAGGATTCAAGCGCTTTTTTAACGCGCTCGTGTGAATTGGGCCTTGTCAGCTGGTGTGGTGAAAATAGTCTTAGAATGATAAAACAAATGTTAAAATAAAAATGTAGGTAAGCCAAAATTCGACCATCGACTATCGCTGTAGTCTATCCGGTAGGTATAATCGATTGAAAGCATACTGCAATGCATATGTTGACACTTATGACTATGTGTTTACGACAACACGGTTTAAAATGGTTTCAATTCAATCCGGACGTCACCTTCACTCTCACATATTGCGAGTAGCCTTACCACGACTGCCCTAGCAGTGTCAAACTGCCATTATTCGCTAACGTCTGCGTAACTTACTTTCTATACATCTCGCTCGCACTAATATCAAATATGCGAGTACGCACATGCTAGCGTATATGTCAGTGTCAAACTGGTGGTAGCCGTACGTACCTACAGGTCATTTTACAAACCGCCAGTATGGAGAATTAGAAATATTATATGTACATATAACAGCAGAGTTTTTTTTCTAACGGATATTGTATCATTGCATACGAAGACACAGAATCCAACAAAATAGATTTGCAGTATCACCTTCAATAAATGGATAGTGTTTAAACATCTCTGTGATTTATTATTGTCAAGCACTTACTCATAGCAGCGGCTAAATCCGATTTATGTTTTTTTGAACAGTATTAAAATGAATTGATTTTGTTTCATAATTTCATATAAAGCATTTTTGGTTCATATACTAATCTAACGTACCGTTCAACTTTTTGCTCGCGTTACAAGGCTCACCCTACATATTCATGCATGATCTTATTTATCCTTATCTAATGAAAATATTAAAAAAATAAAAACAATAAACATATTACAACGATAACATTTACCCAACCGGCCGGGAAAATAAATAAGAATTGATAATGATAACAAACCCAAGGCCGTGATATAAAGTTCTTCATCATTATACCGCCCTTCGTCAGTTATGTACTATTTTTATCAATCTAACCCTGCATACCGAGGACACATTCATCAATGGTTTTGCTAAATAATTATCCATATACTAGTGTATGACTAATTGTACCCAAAAGACACATTTAACAACAATAATTTTATAAGAAATAATTTTTATATTTTTATATAATTAGTTGCACTAAGTTATTAAGAAGTCAATTTTGACAGTTATGAATTGACCCTTATATTTACGACGCTAAGAACTACCGTTTAACTGATAGCCAGTGTCATACAATAAGGGTCAATTCATAACTGTCAAGATTGTCTTCTTAGCTGCGTTAGACTTTAGTGATAGGTGGCTTTTACTTAGGGTGGTATTCCATCTGTTCAATATCTTTGTCCAATTTCTATATTCCATATTTGAACAAATTTATTTGAAGGAGGGCCTAACTACTAACCCAATATCTTGGTTCAAGTTTTTATATATTTGGAGATATTGGAGAAATGGAATACCACTCTCAGTGATTCAGTTGGTTGACGTCGTAGTCATACAGTATTACGACTCATACAGGATGCTTGTGGGTTTGGCCTTATAGTACAAGGCGTTCAGTACATATTCACCTATAGAGACTATGAACAGTCTTATACAACACTCACTCATCCTGTATAATATCGATTATAGGCATTATAGTTTAAAGACTGAATCATACCGCTTTCGTGTGCGTCACTCCTCTTAGTTTTATCTCAAATGCACATGTTAAATTCGCATAATATTTTATTAAATTAATTATATATGCCACATTTTTATAATCTATCACAGTAATGTAATGTAACGTTAAATACTTTCGTGTTCACGAACAATCCAAAGTTTAAGTTTTGTGTCTGAATTCACACGTGCAGTGCACGCAGCACGAAGCGGTTTGTTTTGATAAAATGTAACGTTTACGTGCACGTCTACGCACAGGCATCCGGTGTTCTGGCCTTTAATCAATAGGGTATATCTTATTGTACATATTCGTTGGATTTAACGACTATGTTGAAAAGTAAAAATATGTTATTTGACAATCCACTTATCCCCCTTATTCATAAAACGTTACGGGCCTGATTTAGTTAAATTATGTTTTATACCTTTCTTACAAATACACAAGTCAAAATGACAGATAAAGACAAACGATTCATAGCTAATTCAGGCCAGTAACGCGTATGGAGCCGCCATTAACAGGCGTTCCCCTCTGTCGAAAATAGGCGGCCAATGGTCAACCACATGTCAACCATATATATGGATTGACGTTTATCTGACATGACGTACCTATATATTCGATGTGCCCCTCCCCCGCAAAAAACGGCAGACTATTTAGTACCGAAAATTTTAGACATGGCGTCTCCGTTGGTTATATCCTCTAAGGTTGTGTCTCATACCGAACTAAGCTAAAATAAAGCGTTTTATCAGCTTACAAAAACCATATCATAATAAAAACGATTTAACAGGAATGAGACATATAAATTAATAAACAAAATAAATTGATATGCTATCCTTCGTTGTAGCTTTGTATAGGGGAAGCTGTTCTACCTCGGACAATTTTTTCTTTTAAGAATTTTAGAATAAAACTAAAGGCTGCAGAATTATTGTTTATCCGAATATTATAAGATACATTAATAAACTATCTAATACGATATAAAATTATAAGATTAGTTTATTTATTTTGATGGGATACCGTTGACGAAAAAAAAAGGGAATAGTGTCCAAGGAACAACACCCCTGATGTACCTTGGTCATTTCCAGTTGTACCTTGGACATGATAATTTTAATTATTAAATTTAAAATATAATTATAGAAAAATAATATTTATACATGAAATCACAGATATTTTTAGGATATTTATGCCATTGAATAGATTTTTCTAGTACCTTAGAAAAATTATACTTAGCAATGGTCATTTTTTATTTTTGCCTAAAACATTTTAGGCATCCTTTCTAAGATCGATTACTTGGTAACTTATAACGCAGATAGCTAATAATATGAAACCTTATGTTTAAAAAAAATATTTACAGTAGTAGCAAGTACGGGCCAAGGTACGACATATTTTCGGTGTCCGAGGTACAACAAAGCAACTTTTTGGACAAGTAAGCTTCGTAATAGCACTTCCAAATTGAGATTAGGCTGAAATGATTAGAGTAGCTAATTGACTTAACTTTAACTTATTATATTAAGTTTTATTATCTATTCGCATAACATGAAATAATCATCCTTAATGTAAAGTTCGAAGTACTGACTTTTCATAACACAATTTATATTTTTTTTTCTTGAGTTACCGGCCGCTCTCAAGTTTCGTTGATAGCTTGTTTTTTATACTTAATAATAACGTTTCAAATAATATAAATGAAATATTTCAAAACCCGTGGCAACGTGGAAATATTGCCATCTGTCCGAGGTAAAACTAGGTCCAAGTTACAACAGTTTCCCCTACTCGTTGCAAGAGTAAGAGAGTTACCTACGGATTTTATTAACTGTCTTATTGCAGTCTGGACAACTAAAGACGAAACGCTTTTTTAACTCTAATATGTAGGTTTATTATGTATGGTTTTATTGATCTACCTATAGGTACACTCAACCAATTTGAATCCTAGGCCACTATAGAACCTTGCCGCTTTAACTACTAGATACATGACAAACACAAAACAAAGAAGTAATAGAAGTGAAACGTACATCTATAGCGTGTGGCATGATTAAGCCTTATTGTACTTAGTTTCACCACAGACTATTGTCAGTCGTGTGTCAATTCAGTATGGCGCTTTTGAGATGTCAGATGTGAAAACGATTCCAGGAAAAATTAGAAATAATTACAAATATGCCGCGCTGCTCCATTTTGGAGTGTAAAAACGCTAGCCGAACAATAAATGTTAGATATGGAGGCATTTCATATCATCGGTAAGTATTATTTCAAGTAATATTTCAATATTTTTTACATTTTCGGTTTCCGCAAGGATTTTTGGATTGTTTAGTGCAAAAATCAAATTTATGTAAATGAGATAAGGTTGATAGATATCAACCTTATCTCACTTAGCGTCAAAGTCATGTACGGGTGCGCTATTCAGCCACAGTGCGAGGACCATATCAAAAATGTTATCGATGTCGATGTTCGTATAAATACACAGTTCGATTTTTTTTATGTTCATACATGTTCTTAATAATTTATTTTTGTTTTGCCTCTGGATGATCATATCGAAAAAGTCGTCGCTTATGCACATTTTATATTATGTACAAAATATGTTCTTACTCGTACATATTTATTGCTATTCAATGGATTATTTGATTTAAAGTTTTTTTTATAGTATTGCATCCATGGATACATATTTGTCAATTTTGTATATTAAATACGAGTAGGTAAGGTGTCAGTTTTAAGCTGTCACATAATTTTACTGCCGGGTATTTGCTGGCCAGTCTAAAGCTCGCTCCACACTCTTGGACAAATCTTAAAGCGGTCTTCACATTCGACCTTTGACTAGACTTTTGACACTTGTTTGACCCATATCGTTTCAATATTTAGTATTTGACGTATCTCATTGTTCGAATACGGCTGTAAAGCCTCCTCTCGGAGTTGGACGGTCAGATGACAGTCTCTTTTGTACAAAAGAGTGCATAAGCCAATTCTTGTGATAAGTTTCCAAGCAGACCCCAGGCTCCGTGCCTGACGCGGGCCGGCTCACGGGCCGTGGCAAATAGCCGGAAGAAGGAAGATGATGGTTGCGCGACATGTAGCACGTAACTGAGGACGCGGACATCACGCGGGGTGTGCTAAGGAGTAACAGTTTTTATAATATACTCGCTTACAGTTATATGCGTGGTTGGTGGCTTGATTACTTTCAATACGAGCATTTTTTTATTAAAAAGTAAGTAGGTACCTAATCGTCGCCAGAAAATATAGTAATACATATGTATAAAAAACCTGAGTAGTTTACGTGTACACTAATCTTTAATAAGCGTTTATCGATATCACACCGAATCATGCACATCCCTATCGCATGTGTCAACCTCATAGTGGAATATTTTATCCTATCGCATTCACTCTTGGAAAAGCCATGCAAGTGTAAAAGCAATAGAGCATAAATGTCAATTTACAAAAATAAAAATCGTAGTGCATTTTCGACATAATTTTCTTTGCTGTAAAGTTCAAATTATTGAGATGGGCGAGGGCTCATAATCCTTTTCGAAATAAGAAAAATATGGCCAATTTTTGTGACAGCGTTTTGGCGACATAGGTTTCCATTAGTGTCCGACCGAAGGTTCGGTTTCGGTTTCGGTTTCGGCCAGTTTCGGCCAAAAAATCATGTTTCGGCTGTAGTTTCGGTTTCGGCCATAAAACGGCCGAACCTTTCGGCCGGGCCGAAACTTACGAAATGGTACTTCGTACTATGTGACAAAGACCAAAAGTTGGGGAATAAGTAGGACAACAATATTAATATGTACCTACATAATATACTGATTCATGTATAGGTACAGTAATTAATTGGTTTATTATCAAAACAATTCCACTAATGAGGGCGCCACTAGACGCAGTCTTAAGAGGCTGTTAATACCTATAACGCGCACACTGTCTAATTGTATCGGAGTAAATGAGATAGCACTGTCGCATGTTACTGGGCCTGGGTAAAGGAATAATAAGAAAACTCATCATCTTCCTCGCGTAATCCCGGAATTTTTGCCACGGCTCATGGGAGCCTGGGGTCCAATTGACAACTAATCCCAAGAATTGGCGTAGGCACTAGTTTTTACGAAAGCGACTGCCATCAGACTGACCTTCGAACCCAGAGAGTAAACTAGGCCTTATCGGGACTAGTAGTAGTAAGAGTTTACTACTACTACTACTCTAAATATCTAAATCTATAAGTTCCGGAAAACTCATTGGTACGAGCCGGGGTTTATACCTGCGACCTTCGGATTGAAAGTCGCACGCTCTTACCGCTAGGCCACCAGCGCTCAAGGAAATATCTCGCTTTTTAATACAATGGACGTTGGTTGGAGTTTGTGCTCAACTACTTATCCTGAAGCCTGAAGCACGGCTTTGACTTCGCATGAAAGTTCGCCTCACTGGGGTACTTCGGACTTTTAGGCCCAGGTGAAGATCGGTACCCGGCCTTGCGATATTTTAACAAAAAAATTCGCGCTCGCTGCGCTCGCGTTTTTGTTTTGGTTGACTCCGTATCTACATGTTAACTTGACTGGTGAATGAATAGAGTTAGACTAAGAAAATTCTGCAATTATTTTGATAGCATACGCAATGCAACTAGTGCAAATGTTATTTATACGTCATAATTTCATAGAAGTTTTGACGTTTAAAATAACACTTGCACTGCGTGTGTTATCAAAATCGTTGCAGAATTATCTTGGTCTAACTCTAGTAATTTTCTTAAAAAACTGCTTAAGTAACGTCAATTTCAAGGACATTGGGTGTTGACAGCTCCATAATATGTGTGTAAAAGCGGATTTATGTCATTTTTTAAACGATTTTAACAAGTCTACAAAGGGTTCGGTTTCGGTTTCGGTTTCGGCCGAAACTAGAGCCAAAGCCGAACATTCGGTTTCGGTTTCGGTTTCGGCAAAAAAACATGTTTCGGTCGGACACTAGTTTCCATACTAATCCAGGCACATGCCGTTTCCCGTCAGAGCGCGGCGCGCTCATTCTTTCTTCCGTGATGACAAACATCACTCAATAAGCACTGCCGTAGATGATAAACAAATTGATTCATTGAGACATGGTTCTATAGTGGCCTAGGAATCAAATTGGTTGACGTACCTTGTTGTTTTTAGCATTAGAAAGCACATAATCAGAGGCAAGTAAATTGACACACGCCATGCAACGCCACGTGTCTCTTCATTGTTGCAGGTCGGTTAGTCGGTTAATGAGTAATGAGTATAGTATTCCCGTTAATTTTAACTTGATAAATTCAACTTTCGTATGCAAGAATTCTAGCAGGCTTTGCACTTTTTTCGTCAAGTCATCATCATGGCTTAGGATGGCTCTCGAAAACGTGATAAGTATGTCAGTCATGTTCGGTTAACATTATTTTCGTTACGACTTCGGCAAGGATGGATGTTAGGAGTTTATGACAGGAACAAACCTGTTGGATACATTTTTAAATGAATAAGAAACCGTAATGCCTTATTCCTTAACACGTTTTATCGGGCCGTAAGAAATAGGAATACTAGACCAAAAAATGAGATAACTTAAGACCGTTAAGAGTACCTATATAGGTTCCTAGCTTCTAAATTGAAGACAATAAAGGTATTTTGCTTGCCACGAAAACAATGGTGAAGTGGTGACCGATAAACAAATGTGTAGGTATTTTAAGGCAGCGGCCACGGCAGGCCGGAGAAGTTGACGGGTCCACCGAGGCCGGCGTCGGCCTCGAGCAGGCTCATGATGACGGCCATGGCGGCCTCGCCGTTCCCGTCGAGGCCGAGAGACTGCAGCGGCGGCGACACGGACGGCGGCGAGCCCGGGAGCTCGGCGCCCGGCGCCGGCGGGCTCTCGCCGCCCGCCGCGCTCAGCGACACGTTGTTGCGCACTTGGTTGAAGTTGCCCATCTCCACGCCGAATATGTTGTCCGCCAAGTTTGGCTGTATAAATTGTTCTATTAAAATTAAAAGCTTTAGCCAAAGGGAAAAATGCGTCTATTTTTGGATATAATTTAATTTTATAAATCGAAAAAAAAACAAAGTAGGTAGATTCTGTCTAATTAAATTAGTGACTATAAAATATCAGCAAATTAAACAAAAATGAATCTTGGAACACTGTGTAAGTATAAGGTGATAAAACAATAGGTACATGATACTTGACCATTATTAAATTTGTTCTTATAGTTAAATACATATTACATATGTGAATTTGGCTCTTATTTGTCTGCAATGTTTTCATCGCAAAGCCAAAGCCGATAAAAAGATTTTGAAGACAGAATATCTCTAAACAAAATTGTTTGCGACTCGCATGCGAGATAAGTATTAGGAACTCTCTTTACGAATATCGCGTAACATTTATATAAACTCCAAATTAGCTGCTAAAAAAGCAAAATCAGTCGTATTTTTCGGAAATGATTTAGGTTGTGTATTCACGTCAGGTAGCAAAATTATTTCGGCGTACTACCTAGTGAAGTACCTACGCTGTTTTCTCATTCATTTTCTTTAAATAATTTAATCAAACCTTATATTAATCAATAATAATATAATATATCAGACACGAATTACTTTTAATAGACTTTATCATGATTTACACGATAACTATCAATTTGGCATAATAAATGGCTTTTGACACAATCGGCATGAAAGTAAATACAAAGTTTTAAAAATCTCAGTAACTACCTCATAAGACAGATTATTATACAATATAAATCTCTATAGTGGCATTTTAACAGTTCGAAAAAGCAAGCTTATTAGAGATATGAGTCTACATCCGTATTGAGCCGTAGTTCTTGGGCGGTAAGGTGAGGCACGGTGGTAGTGTGTGTGTGTGTACCTGTTGCAAGAACACGGCGTCCTGCAGCACGTCGGGCGGCAGGTCGGGCGAGAAGCCGGGCGGCGAGCGGCGCAGCGCCTCCGTCGCGATGGCGCTGCCGATCTTGTGCGAGTCCACCTGCGAATCTATCAGCCGCTGCATTTCCAGGTCCAGTTCTGAAACCCCACTCTGAAAGTCACTCGCGTCTTCGTTGGTCGAAGCCCCGGTCTCTGCGGCGTTCGCCTCTACGCATAACATAACAAGCAGATAAATACGACTCGGCCTGTTTACATTGTTATAATTACCAACTGGCTATGTGCCATGTCAAATAGTTTACTATGTACATGCTTACATAGTAGATACAGAAAGGCGAAAACCGGCATCAGTCACATAGCCAATGGTCAGCAGATAACTCTGACTCTGAGCTGAGCTAACCTTTAGGCATATTGAATTAGGCACGTATTTATTCTAAAATAATCGTTCAATACTAAACTAGTATGTTGTTTCATGGCAGTCAACAGAGGCTACGGTGAAATTAAAATAAACTTCCTTTTATAGTACATTTCGTTTAAATCATTGCATTCGCTTGGGCAAAGCCCTGCCCAGACAGAGCACACGGATACGTACTGTGTTTATAGATATCGAAGGAGCCAAGCTCCGAGTCGGGCATGAGCGCGGCGTCGGTCTCGCCGAGGATGGTGTTGTTGGCCACCAGGTACTCGATGTCTTTAGTCCACGGGTTCCTGTAACGGTGCAACGGTTTATACTGGAACGAGCTTCTTACATAAGCTAATATCCGATGCATAGAATGGTGTTTAAAAGTACTAATGCCAGCAGGAGGCAACACATACGTAATTTTGTTTCTTTCAGAATGGAAAGGGCAACTTCCCGTTATTTAGAATTCCGTAGCCAAGATGAGGATGGATAAATTTGGAATGAAAACACTGTTCCTCAAACACATACACTTGTATTTCCCAAAACATCCGTGTTCACATTCGAAAACCTGCTTTTTTGCCTTGCGTAGAGTGAGCGAAACCGAAACATACGAGCGAATGTCAGGTATGTCACCATCTGTTGATATAGTTGATTAAAATGGGGTCATAAGCTTTGTGGTACTCGTATCGTTTGCAGACGTTTAAGCTTTATACAAAATTTGATTTAATATGGGGTGGCATCGTTACTGGTGAATTTTTAAATATGACTTGGAACTACGGTAGCCGTTTATGTGTATTAGTGCTCTTACGGTAGATGTCGCTAGGCGCCTCTCTAAGGCGCATATGGTGGAAATATTCGCTGTCGTTAGGTCAGGCCAGAGTCGCAAGTTCGAGTCTCGCCTGAGACACAGATTTTTTCAATTTTTCCTTTATTTCTAATCTTTGTGGTAAGTTGCTGACGTTTCTGTTTAGTACAAAATGAAAAATGGGGTTATAATCACTTGAACGGCTTGAAATGCGTCTGCACGCGCGCCAACGAGCCGTCCTTGCGGCGGAAGGTGAAGGGCGGCGTGAGCAGCGGCTGGCGGCTGAGCAGCGCCGCCTTGTGCGCGCGCGCCACCGCTCCCAGCGCGCCCGCGCCCACGTACTCGTACAGGCTCGTGTCCAGCAGCTCCTGCGGCAGGAAACCCAGCGCCAGCGTCACCCTGGAAACATTTACGCGTTAACTTAAGCGTGTTCTTTGTGTCTGCCGTGAGCGAGGCGACCCGAACTGTGTGCACAATAACCAACTTGCGCGATAGTCGATCGCCGATACCTATATGTTAATGTGACGTCGTATATGTACCAGACCCTTAGTGCGTGTTTGTGCGTTCTCTGAAGGTACCTCCATGCTCGGCATCCCCACAGTGGCACCATCGTGGTATTCGATAGGTACGCGTTCAACGTTTCAGAAGAGATAGCAGTTACGAGCTAGAGCGTATGTAGGTCGGCGTATGTACCTCTGGTCGACAAAGACAAATTTCCCGTCCGTGGCGTGCCGGGAGACGAACTGCAGACGTCTTGTGGGCGGCGCGGGCGTGCGGGGCGCGGCGGGCGCAGGGTCAGGCAGCGCGCGTCCGATGGCCACCAGGCACGACATGCTGCCGTCGCCGTCGTCGCCAATCTCCCCGCTCCCCACGCACACCTCCACCGGCGCTGCCAGCTTCAGGTAACCTGCAATGCACATATGCTGGCATTTTGAACTTTCCGTCAATCTGTACACCATTTGCCGCCGCGAGGTGATATAATTCTATTTGGGACGGAGTTAAGCGTATCCGTTCTGAATGAAATAGGTAGGAAACATAACTTATTCTAGGACAGACTTATGTGCACGAGTCCAAGAAATAAGGAGATCGTACCTGTGCACTGAACGACGCAAAACTTCTTCTCGTTGACTTTCTTCCTTATCTTGGTGGGGTCGGTTTCCTCCTTGACGAGCGCGGGCTGCTGCGGCGCCTCGCTGTCCAGCTTGCACTTGATGCGGCACAGGAAGGAGCGCCGCGCACCTGGGCACAGCCGCGACGCGCCCGCCACCAGGTCTGCCTTGACTGGCAACATCGCTACAAATAACGATAATCGAGTCGTATGATCATGGCATGATTTAAAGGGTTTCACTATGTGAACCATACGTATGGTCACTAGCGAAACAGACTGGTTCATAACCTTTTAGCAGTTCACAGCAAGTTTTAGATCTGAACTAATATACACTTGATCACTGGAATGCGCCAATGAGACAAAAATAATGACATAAGTCAATGCACTAACCAAGGAAAAAAATATTAGCACTAGTCAAATTAGAATACCCGGTCGTGAGTCAAAGATACAATAAACATTGCAAGAAGAAAAATAGGTAGAATAATAAAACTTACTCTTTGCATCGATAAGTCGTTCTCGAGGACTGAGGTAGGAGGAAGATAATTGCTCCTTCACTTTTGCCACGTCTTTTGGGTGCAGGATGTCAAACAAGCTTTGTCCCAGTAGCTCTGACTAAAACCAACAACAATGTATCAACTGGATACATTCTTAGGAGGTAACAAAGAAGCGATATATTGTGATTTCCAAATAAGATTATGGTATCTAGGTACAGCCCAAATAAAAATTCGGATGTGGGATGGAACCTTTAAATATCTACCTATTAATTAGGTACTATTGTTTGCCTGGAGACCTACATTACAAGACAGGTAACTATAGCTGCACGAAGTGCTCCCTAGATACGTATACATCAGAATCCACCAATTTTAAAAGTCCATGGAATCCATGAAATGAAGTTGGACACTAGGTATAGTAGTCTTGTGGTAACAAGAGACAACAATATTGGTGGTTCATTTTTATTTTCATACAGTTACCTAGGGAAAGTTTGGGCACCGATTGTTTCACTCGGCCAGGTTATATTCTGTAAGTTATATGTATATTGGTACATTCTCTTGACTGACGTGGATACTTCGTTACAACAATAAGAGTTTGCCTCGGTCGCATTATGGTCGCATCCAACAACTAGCCAGAAACACTCATATGCTACGTGAAGTATCGAGGTCGTCGATTATGCGATCCAGGGTAGTGTGGCACTTACTTGATCGTATTGGAGCATCTTCTTAACGGAGGCGGACACGTACAAGAGTCTGCCTCGGTCACAGCCAACCACGAGCAGGAAACAGTCGTGCGCTGCTTGCAGGATGAGTTCGTTAAGCTCGCGCTCGGACAGGAAGGCGGGGCGCGGGCGCGCGGTGAGCGGGCAGGCGGACAGCGCGCCGCGCACCGACCGCAGGTGCTGCACGGCCATGCGCAGCACCGTCAGCTTGTCCAGCTTGCGCGCCATCGCGCCGCACATCGGAATCATGGCGCTCAGCTCCGTTATGTATGTGTTCATCTTGTCGCGGCGCCGTTTCTCTATCTCGGAGTGGTTTTGCCTTGAATTAATCATTTGGAGGTGTTCATAAGTTATATATAAATAAGTACAAGAGTCACCTAACACCTTCTAATTTTCTACGTACAATATAAACAGGCACGCATGTCTGTAGCATATAGAGATATATATTTGCAACTTTCGTTGTAATAAAAGTTATCTTCGGTCCGTTACACCTCCAGTTACCTTTAGTCTGTACCTAACATAAAACATAAGGACGAATGGGCGGAAACTAAAAGGGTTCTGTTTCTGCTACTTGGGCTACCGAACCCTCAAAAGAACCTGTATCTAAACATCCCATATTATTCTTCTTGAAATATTAAAGTAAATAACACTAGGATTTGGGAGCTAAATCTCTGTATTTAACTATTGACGCATCTCGTTGGTAGATAGCCCAAGTAGGTATAGTGTGTCAATTACCAGACATTGGAGTGGTCTGTCACATCTGAGATTGGAATCGTTTAAATAATGACAATCTTAATTATCAAGCCAGTTTTGGCCCATTGCCCTTTTGGATTCTGCCGGCTAATGAAATGATTACGTATTAATAAAGATGTAATGTGTAGTGAGTAGTTTAGTGTTAAGGCCCAATAAGGCCTGTGTAGTGGGTACTCACTTCTTGTCTGGAAGCGTGAGGGTGGAGCGGGTGTCGTCGTCGCCGTCGTCGTCGCATGCGCTGCCGGCTCCACTGCAACACAAATACCGTGCACGTCATATGACACGTCCGTGATTCTGATTAAGCACTTACTAAGGTTAGATACGATAAGAGACACATTGGGGCAAGAGAAACACTTGTTGGAATTTCTCATACTGTTCTTATTACCCTGAGCAAAATAAATGACGTTTCTCTTACCCAACAACACCTTACAATGTTGTAAGCTTACGTCAAAGAGAAACATTATAAACGCCAAAAAATAAAACTGATCCGAGAAGATGGCGCATGAACGTCCTATTTATCAAATACAATTAACTAAGGTGGTGGGTATTTTTTCTATTGTTGTTTAATTTTTAAGTAGGATTATTTTAATGTTAGTTTAGTTTTATATAATTATAAATAAAACAATCATTACTAATTCATTATGTTATGATTGTACAACTGTAAAATCATAACAGCTCAGCTAAGCTAAGCATAAGGCTTATTTTAATACATGAAGATGTCATGCATTAGACAGGATAATATCGAAGAAAAAAACCGGACTAGTGCGTTTGGGACTCGCCCACCGAGGGTGCCGTACAAATTAAACTTTTATTTTACTTTATAGTTTTCAGATTTTTCCCTGTACTTGTAGGTAAGACAATGTTACTTGCCAAATTTCATAATTCTAGGTCGACGGGAAGTAGCCTATAAATCTTGATTCCCTTGAGAATGTCGAAATATACTTTTTTAACTTTTTTTACAGCATAGACGGCCGTATATATCTTTTTTTACTTAGAAGTTTGACTTTTTACAGCTTCAAGGGACTGTAGGCCTGAGTTGATATATGGGTTTAATTTCAATTCAACTCGATACCTAAACGCGGAACAATGGTATTCTGTACGGTTACCATCAGTTTGTCACTGACATAAACGCCGTCGAGAACGTAATTTACTTTCTATACATCTCGCTCGCACTCGCATATTAGTGCAAACGGGATGTATAGAAAGTAAATTACGTTCTCGACGGCGTTTATGTCAGTGACAAACTGATGGTAACCGTACTGGACCTTTGGGAGGCGTGCGCGGAGCCGAAGCCAACACGTAGAAGCCCTTTTGACACTTTAATGAAATGTAAGGGGTACACCGAGTGGATGCTGCCCTTGCCCGTGTCATGGGATGCTCGCAGAGGCAGCACCCGCCAAGGTGTAAGGACTATTGAGAGTTGATGGAATCTAAAATTAACTATGTAGGTTATTGGGTGAAAGCGATGGACTACGAGGGCCGCCTTTTAAGTCTTGTCGTTTGCAAATCTCTCACAATTATATACAAAAAAAACTACCATCGTATCAAACTATGTGAATTAAGTATTCAAAAACAATTAAACGAATCATGATTGACGGAACCGTTTTAGTGTAGCGTCGAGTTAAAGTTGACAAGTCAGTTGTGAAAATGGAAATTTCATAGGAAAATTTCCGTAGATAATTTTCTACAACTTTAAATGAGGTTTAACGCGACTTCAGTGCTTTACAGAGCTGACTACTGTTTTCATTGACAAAGCATCATGCCTTCTGATTGAGTAACGCTGGTATTTGGAATTTTGACGCGATTGCTCTAGTCTCGGTGATAGACTGGGTGAAGGTCGTCCGAACACCGCGAAAAACCAGGAAAGCATTGAGGCTGTTCGGCAGCTGATCGTCGAAGATCGCTATGTGATATACCGAAAGATAGCAGCTTCTATACGCATTCCAGGGACTACCATTTAAAAAACCTTACATGAAGAGCTAGGTGTAAAATAAAAATCTCTCGCCGGACACCACATTTGCTTGCTGCCGACCGAAAAACTACCGCCCGCACTAGTTAGTGCCGCAAAACTCTACAGCAATTCGATCGAGGAGATACAAAACTCGTTTATGACATTGTGAGTGGTGATGAATCTTGGATTTATGCTTATGATCCTGATTCCAAACAGCAATCCACCGTCTGAGTGTCCTAAAACGAGCAGAAACCGACCAAATAAGTCATACGCTCAAGTTAGTACTTAAAAAAATAGTCGCCTCGTTTGTCGCCAAAAGTGGACACGTTGCCACCATCGTGTTAGAAAATCACAAAACAGTTAACCCTGACTAGTATATTATAGTTTGCTTACAGTTAGCTATAAGTGAATTCCGAAAAATCAACCGAAAACATCGTATGGTACTGAGCCATGACAATGCAAGCTCATACTCCTCCCGGCAAACAATTGCGATTTTACTAGAGCAAAACGTCGAAATTCTGGACCAACCGCCGTACAGCCCTGACTTGAGCCCTAATGATTTCTTTACTTTCCCTAAAATCATGCAATGTCTTCGTGGTTAATCGTACCGAATACAAGAAGAGGCGGTTGACGTATACAAAACGGCCATTTTGAAGTCCCAACTTCGGAGTGGAATAAGTGGTTTCAAAACTGAATCGACCAAATGAAAAAGTGTATTAAATATCACAGCAAGTTCTTAAAAAATCAATAAATAGTACTTGAGGTTTTAATTGTCTTTAGATTTTACAAACGACAGAACTTAAAAGGCACCCCTGTAAGTAGGTACTATAAGCTATGGGATAAAAAACCGGACGCCTGCCTAATAAAACGGTAGAGTCTGTGCAGAAAGAGAAGATTCGTAGAATGTATTGGACTCCATACAATTCACGACTCTTCTCTTTCCGCACAGACTCTATGCAATTTTATTTTCGGCAGACGGTGACTCGCTCTCACAAGATGGGCCCCACAAAAACGCGAGATCTCGGATGGCTCAAGGGCGTGAGCGTTTCAGAGGTGTGCGCCGCTGTCTACCCATCGGCTGTTAACACTTCTAGCTAGCACCCCTGGAACTCATAGCTATAAACGACTCCGCTCTGGCCGTCCCGGCGTTGACTGGTAAAATCGGCGGGCGATGGGGTCGTCACATCCCAATTTATAATTAATATCCTATATAGTACGGATTCTGTAGTGTACCTACTTAAGTAAAACTTTTAGGTATATGTCATATATGTGAGAAATACAAAATGGGACAATATCGCGTAAACATAATTCCGATGTGTCGTAACTTATAACACCTCTAATAAGAAAAACTTCTTACTTACATATCAAGCTCCCTATTTTATCATGGGTTAGGATAAGACATGCGTTAGTAAGTAAGTACCTATTCGCTTGAGCGTATGTATGCGGAACGCGGGGCGTCGCGCATTTGAATAATTTGTGTTCGGATACAGATTTAGAACTACTTTGAATTTTAAATGCTGATACTGTTAATAAACTAGGTAAATAAATTCGACCATTTGTCTTATATTATAATACATAAATAACTTTAAAAAAAAGCTACAAAGTATATTGCCCGAATTCACCGCACAATTCTAACTCTAACTCACGTTCTATTCTAACTCACGTTCGTTGGCGAGTAATTCTGAAAATCACCGAAAATTCCTAATCGACGATATTAACCGATATACACCATTAACAACATTCGTTTAGGAACTACGAAATGTCCTTTAATATACTGGAGAAATCGTGGACACACACTAGAGAAAGACAGTCATTTTATTCAAACGTAATCTTTCATGGGATTAGATTGTCAGGTGGACTCTGGAATTCGTAAGATGAGGAGATGGTAATTCGCTCCTATTTAATACTCGTAGAGACCTATTGAATAAAATGCTTAGTACATACATTCGAGAATGATTTTTTTTCTGCTCTATTCAGCACAACCGAGGTTTAAAGCCACGATTTTTGATCACCACATAATATACAGGGTGTCCCTAGCCATTGGACAAAGCCGAAATGTACATATGCATTAGGGTATTTAGAACCAGTATACAAAGTATCATAACAATCGGTGTAGCGGTTACGAAGAAATTAAAAAATTAAGATTTTTTTACTTTCGAGCAACCTGTATATGTGTTAGTAGCTCCTGAGGTAATAAATAGTATGAAATCTTCTTCGACCGTTTTGATTATCTTTTTTATATATGAAATTAATAAGATTCTGACTTTTAACAAATGTCATCATTGCCACACATTTTGAAACAAATTGTCAAAAGCACTGCCAGTGATTAATATAGTATGTTTCTTTTTGTTGTCGATTATTGGAAATAACTTTTGTTTGATAATTTATTTTTGTATCTTTTGTTCTAATTAAAAAAATATTACCGTTAGAGCATTTCTGAGAAGAAACCCTACGTGGGATATCAGGGTTTGTCCAATGGCTAAGGTCACCCTGTATACAAAAGGTTAAATCAGTTGACGAGCTACTAGAGATATGATTGAAAATAATACATAGTACCGGTCAAGACTTAGCACGATACAATTTGTGTGGGTATTTGTTGAGAAATTATCTGGTACCTAAATGTCATTCCCAGTTTTTATCTCTATTCACCCTGGCAACAAAGTTTTCTTTCAAACACATGCCTTAAAACCCTCGCAACGCTTAAGATTCCAAGTGACTCGATACGCTCGTGGTTAAATTTTAGAATTGTTCCCTTGATCGGGTATCAATATTAGCACGAGGAGTTAACAACTTTGCCCCATTGTATAAATCCTCATACAATGAAGTTATTGAACACAACTATTTTTTTTAACCCCGTCCCCGACGCAAAAAGAGGGGTGTTATATTATGTTTCACGCCAGAGTCTGTCTGTCTGTGGCATCGTAGCTCTCAAACGGATGGACCTATTGTTTTTTTTACGTGGAAGCGAGTTTCCTTGCGGTGGTTCTTAGCTAGGTTTGATAAAAATCGATTCAGCAAATTGAAGACCAGCTCTTTCCCAAAATGATGTAAGGTATTTTTATTTGGCTTAATGCGTAGTGGGTTATTAGGGTTCCGTAGCCAAATGGCAAAAAACGGAACCCTTATGGATTCGTCATGTCTGTCTGTCTGTCTATCTGTCTGTCTGTCTGTCTATCTGTCTGTCTGTCTGTCTATCTGTCTGTCTGTCTGTCCGTCCGTATGTCACAGCCACTTTTTTCCGAAACTATAAGAACTATACTGTTGAAACTTGGTAAGTAGATGTATTCTGTGAACCGCATTAAGATTTTCACACGAAAATAGAAAAAAAAAAACAATAAATTTTTGGGGTTCCCCATACTTAGAACTGAAACTCAAATTTTTTTTTTCATCATAGCCATACGTGTGGTGGTCTTCAAAAATTATTAATTTGCGCGAGAGACACTTCCAAAGTGATAAAATGTGTCCCCATCCCCTGTAACTTCTAAAATAAGAGAATGATAAAACTAAAAAAAATATATGCAAACCATTACCATGCAAACTTCCACCGAAAATTGGTTAGAACGAGATCTAGTAAGTAGTTTATTTTTAATACGTCATAAATCGTAAACCGCAATTTTATTATGTTACTTGCTGCTACGGAACCGTTCATGGGCGAGTCCGACTCGCACTTGGCCGCTTTTTTATTTATTTAATAGTGATATATGTTGTTTTATTACCTATACTAATTATTAATAAGAAGATTTAACATCGTCCTAAATGGTATGATATACTTAAGTTAGATTATAAAGGAGATAAGATAATTGAGGAGTACCCCAAACGCATCAATTAGCTGAAGTAATGCCCTTGCGGACTAAACTTAGATTGCTCAATTAGCAAACGTCGTGAGGCGTTGGCGTGGCGGCCCAATCATGCCATGAAATAGGTAATTATAACTACGGAGTTACATCTATCAAAATTAAATTATGAAAGTACGTTATCTATATTGTTTTTACCATAAGAAATACGAGATTAACACTATTTTGTTATAAAAACTTCGGCATGACGTGCGAACATTTTGAGTCACAATTATTATGAAAACTGTTCGCCAACAGAGCACAACGTTTGCTAAGATATATTTTTAAGTTGAACAGAATTAATGAATGTAGTTAGAGTCAATCAAATCAGACCCATGATAAAAATTAAATATTTTGTAATCAAAAAATGCTCAAAAACGCGCCTTCGTATTTAACTACTTTCCGAGAATACTTTTAAATATTAAATTATATCTAGTTTTTGGTTATTTTTTTGTGTAACTTTTCTTTTTAGGTGGGTGCAACAGATATTCGGTATTCGGCAAATACCGAATATTCGGCAAAGTGGCCGAATAGGCCGAATACCGAATAGTTGGCGAATATTCGTGGCATCTCTATATTTTTATTCATGAGTGACGTCACTATATCAGAAAAATGTGTCCAATTTGTACTTCACATTTGACGGTTCTTTGTTACTGCACTGTTAATATTACGTCACAAGGTCACAAGAATGGCGGCTGCATTTTTGGCGAGAACATAATAATATTTCGTTTAAATTTTAAACCAGTTTTCTTTGCATATAGCGATGTTAATGAAATAAAAATACCAGTAGGCTATCAAAGCTATACGAACATTTATAAATATATTTGTATAAGAAGTTTTCGTACGGCGGAACACAAAAAAAATTACAATTATAATTTATAATTATAAGCGAGACGCTGCCTCGTGGGCCGTGGCTACGCGATATCGACGAAAAGTACTTTCAATCTCTAATAATTAAAATATAACTACATGTACATATTTCTCATCAACACTATTTTATTTTAAAACTAATTACATTACATTACAGACTTAAAGGACCATTTATTTTATTTACCTATTTGAGTTTCCATAGACATTGCGGTTATTATTTATCGACGTCGTGTTAAAGTCGATACCTAACCAAAGAAATAAACACGATAGCCAATATCTATTCTTGAAGTGATTTTTGTCCATATAGTTTAGCCATGAAACGTACAGTAGGTACTGAATTATTACCTATTACTTAAAAAATGTTTTCGCGAAGTAAAATCATAGAAATAAAAACACTCGCATAACATTTTACAAAAGACGATTCAATGAGTTAATTTAACTGAATCCGTATAAGTATAAATGTCCATTTTGTGTTGCTCGAGTTGTACGCGGCATTTAAACCAGTAACAAGAACGACATAACCCCTTTAAAAAGTTTGAGAGGTGGCATTTTGATAAGTGTCAGCGGTGATGGTGAGGGGCCGGGTTCACAGGTGGGCGCCGAGGGCATGGGCCGCCGTCGTCGCCCGGCAACGCGCCCATCGCTGGTCGCAGCCGCTGCCTCCGCTCAGCTCTAATTGCTTTTATTGTATTCACTTATTTGCGATGACGGTGTATTCAATGCGAAGGTCTAATGTTCACGTAGGCACATTGTACGGTCTTACGATCGATGCATTATAATGACATTAGTTCGGCAATTTTTGGCAAGTAGATGGTACTCTTACATTCAGCATCAAATGTAGCGTATCAGACTACGCGTCAAAAGTATCTACCAATCTTTAACAGCTTATATGAAAAAGATAAAATGTAGTACAATTATACTTTAGAAGGCGAAGGTAGGGGTAGATATACTTGTATAGGTATATCTCTATTTGGTCAAGTTTTCCAGGGTGGCATATACTTTTGAAGCGTTGTTTCATCATGTTGCTACTATTGACTGACTGTACCTACTACTTTCAAGACCTTTCTGTAGTACCTAAATAAAGCGCACACAAATTACTGAAAGCATAGTTAAACATTTTTAAGGTGTCCGAATGTTACAGAGTTGTTCATAACATTTTACTATACTTGTGTAGGACCTTGTACTTTGTTACCTTGTAAACTTTTGTTGTTTTTTACGATGCTGTGGCTGAATGTGACGTTGTGAAATATTGGACGAAGTTGACGAAGTTTATTAGACTCATTGTGGCATTGGAAGAAACCTGCGATGTGGTACTCAAAAGAAGTGTTTCGCCGATATGGAAAATAGTGTAGAAAGGGACTTCATCGTTCAAAGTTTCTAAGTATAATATACTGTTTGAATGTTTGGTACAATCGTTTTTTTAACATGGGTGTCGCCAGGGGCCATAAATACCTATTAAGTACCCTCCACCCCTCCGATGGGCCTTCGGCGATATCAACTTGCCCGTCCTCGTCCATCGTCAGGCGACGCTCTTGGTTTTTAAATATTAGTTCGTCGGCCACAGCCCTCATATGATAAAAGCAACTTACTAAGATGATCCCTTGCGTTTACGATTGGAGCTCGGCGAGGAGGGTATGGCTGGGGCGTGCAGGTTCGGCTCGCAGCTGGACATTTCGAAGCGGTCAGCGCCACTGTAACATCGTGTATCGTTAATTCGGTAGTTTCACGACTGGCTAGACCGGAAAGATTAATTCATAATTAGAGTAAAATAATAGCAAGAAGAACCTTACCTGATCATTTCTCTATAAATTTTATTAGAATTGTTTTAATAAATTACGATGCGGCTGTCCCAAAATTGCTTTAATATTTACGCTGCGGTGGCATGGTTGCATTCTTATCGCCTGTCACAGGTTATGATGTGGGCTATTGGCTATTGACCAATTCTTAACAATTTAACAATGTCAACATATAGTCAAAACGAAATTCGGCTTCCTAGCAAGTTTTTTTAAATCTAATGAGTATTGTTTGTAAGCGGCACTGGCGTAATGCTTCTAAAACACTGTCAATAGAGTAACGGGTAATATTGATAACTAAAAAAATACTCAACTTACAAGTGCTTGTCCTTTCTCTTGCGCGGGTCATGACGCGGCTGCGAGGAGGGTGGGTGGTGCGGCTGCGCCGGGAGCAGCGCGCCGCCCGCGTCGGCGCAGCTGCCCGCGCTCGCCGTCAGCTCATACGGCGGTGCCGAGCTCGCGTTAGGCGCACTGTACACACAAAACAAAATTTGGTCACTGCAACATAATATTTACAAAATAGTATAATACCTATAGTATTATTACCCGACTGCATCAGAAGGAGGGTAGTGGTAAAGCGGCTGGACAGTTTTTGACATGTGAGGTATGGTTGAATTCGTCAGAATTGTGGTAGTGACATAGGCTATATAAATTTTGAAAATGGCGCCCGCTAATGAAAGAATGCTTGTTGTTTTTTTTTCTTACTATTTACTTCTTCTATAGCATTCTTACTTCTTACTATAGCAATATGGGTACCAAATTAAAACTATTGAAAAGACCACTACAAAAATATATATGTCAACGGTCGGGTTTTTTGTTTGTTTTAATAATAGTTGCAGTTTAATGTAACAGAAAATTATATTTTTTTCAACATGATGTACTTTTCTTATTATTGATATATCTGGTTAATTATTTTTTGACATAATATAGAGAATATTCACAGTCATGTGGTGTGTATTTTGGACTAATCCATTGAGCCATTTTCAATATAGAGCACTTGAAAGTCAACTGTGGATTGTGAAATTTTTGAAGGTTTTCTAATAATTTGTTAGACCAAGTATTGAAAATGGTACAGTATGTTATATATTTGTGATCTACTCACATTTGGTTCCCCGCATGGTATGTTTAAAAGAAAATATATAAAAAAGTTTGTACTGCCGACTTTATGACGTCACAGCAACTACCCCCACCACCACTTTCGCGCTTGTTTGTGTTTATAGTAGGGGAGTCCAAGAGGGGATTTTTGTATTTACTCGAGCGCGTCAGATTAAGATATGAGTGATATCTTGCCACCCCTTGTAGTCTACCTTTACCCCTTTTAGCCATCTATGTTGAGCCCTTGGTTGGTGGGGGGTTGGTGGGGGATTCAATAAATTGCTAAGCAGATTGTGGATTTGGTCATATTAGTCCAAATTAACGCTATAATTGTGCTATTAAAAAATCTGATAATTATTTGCACGCACATCCTTAATCTGACGGTTACAATGTAAAAATTAGGCGTCAAACTTGTGTTCGTCAGATTAAGAAAATGCTTACAAATAAGTGTTATATTAAGTTATAGAAAAAATAGAGCATTAACGTGGACAAAAACGACCAAACCCACAAACTACTTAAAGATTTTTTAACCCTCTACCAACATCCCGAAATTTAAAAAAAAATGTAGACGCTTTCCGGCTCGCTGGAAAAAAACTTTATATAACTTTTTTTTCTTCTTATCATCTAATATTTCGATTCCAATAGGTCTGTACGACGCTCGAGTAACTACACATTTAGCATCGTCGGCTCCCCAACTATTAGGGCATTACACTGAATGCATCGATACCATATTCACCCATATCCGAGACGACATGAGCGAAAACTAACCTAAAGCCTGTGCCGCCGCTGTACTATAACAGACATATCGAAATTATAGTATTAACGTCCTAGAGACTATTTATTTATTTTTACTTTTTTTATTTCTTGAAATAAATAGTTGGCGTATGATGTACTAAATACCTACACATTGTATCGATTTTTACAAGTATTTACGATTAATTGTAAAATCTCCTGTTATGAAATGAAATATTTTTATTTCGAACATGAAGTCCATATATAAGGTATTACAACAACTTACATATATCTAGAGTTAGTATTATAATTAAGACAAAACAAATAAACAAAACTAAACATTTAATACTTTCGCGGCGGTACAGCAACAGGTGAGTGTAGTTGCACGCACCGTCTAACCAGGGGCGCGTCCCAACGCTGCGCCAGCGTAGGTACTTAGGATGCTGTTCGTGCTGCTTCGGCTGCGATTGAGAAGTGACGCGAATCGCTTTCTCATCATGGCGAAAAATGTTATAAACTTGACGAGATAAACATACCTATTATGGCTATTATAATATTAAATAGATATAATGTAGGGGCTACTTTTTACTTTGTTGTAGTTTTTTAAATAACGATAATCGAATAATAAAATTTGAAGTTATTTGCATATATAACTTTCGGCAATTCACACCCAAGAGAACGTTCTCAAGAAAGTGTGGAAATTTTCAAAAGAAGGAATTCCCGAGAGCGAGAATGTTCTCACCGGCATAACACTAAG
This sequence comes from Cydia splendana, assembly GCF_910591565.1. Lineage (NCBI taxonomy): Eukaryota > Metazoa > Arthropoda > Insecta > Lepidoptera > Tortricidae > Cydia > Cydia splendana. Next base: position 25,613,938 of record NC_085987.1, read on the forward strand.
GCACTTATAATAGCACACTAGATCCGATTCGCACGTCGCTTTGAGACAACGCTATTATAGCAACAACCCGCTCGCATATCGCAGCGACGTGCGAATCGAGTGTTCTAAGCGCCTAATTGTACCTCGCGTTTTGTAATGGCGTCAGTTGCAGATTAATACTTAAGGACGAGCGCGCGCTGCAGCGGGCACTGGCACGCACACAACCTTGGCATTGCCTATGTACCGAGGAAGCTGCGTGAAACATGGTTGCGGTAAATAGTGAATCGCAATTTGAGTAATGCCGCAAAAATGCAAGTGCACTTGCCATCCGATCCGAATGCCACCTTAAGAGACAACCATGACAAATTCAGGCCTGTAGACAAATTTGATTTTAGATGGCTAAAAGTACAATTTAATAACGGCGCGATTCGGGAAATGAATTAGAGATTCACTAGATATGAAATAGTAAAGATTTGTGACGTTCCACGGCAAAAGGTACCTTATGGCGCCGCAATATTATTGGAGCGGCGTTAATAATAGCGTAACGAACAATTAGGCAAAAAAATATGTGGAAATATGAAATTTTTGTTCTAAATATAATTTATTCAGGTGACCAATTTCTGTAGGATTTTCAATGCATTCGTTGTCTACATACAGACCCAAGGAAGCGCCAGCTGTAGGTAATTAATAAAGTGTTGCAAGACTATCGTTCCGTGTATTTTATGATTTTGTGAGAAGAACCAGATAAAAAGGTCATTGAACGCAATTTATACAAAAACGTAATCTATTTTAGTGAAAACACGTGTCCGATAGAAACAAAATTAGATGCTTAAGTTTAAACTATTCGCAACACAAGGTATTCCAGGATTAAAAAAAAAAACATTTTGTCAAAGCTCATACCTAGCAGACGAAACTCCTACTACCCAAACCATACCATCCAACTTTAGTTACCTAACTTACCGACACTCGGCAAGCCCAAATTTTGATCTTCTGGATAAAACATTGTTATGTATCTTAGAGAACAAGGCTTGCTTGCTAAAATTAATATGTTACAGAAAATTGTAAAAGCTATAGGATCGAAATACCCGACGGAGGTGGTGGTGCGCACTTTTGAGGGTCGATGCTCGTTCATATTACTTGCAAATAATGACGACTTCGAATAATCATTTTCACCACACCAGCTCGGAAAGGCTTACTTTGCACTTCAAAAACGGATAGCAAAGTTGCACTTTGCTATCAGTAATTCACATGTGAGGCAAAGTAATCAAATGCAAATTGTGAGTTGTTATGTTGTTTGCTGGTAGAATTGACTTTTAAGTAAATGATGATTTTGGATGATAAATATTTAATAACATTCATTTGAATTTGATTTGGTTTGATTTTGTTTGATATTTTACATTTAATATTTGCTTCGGGTTGGTGTGGTGAAAAATTTTGTTTCACTCGGGGGCAAATTTTGTTTAACCCTCGTGCTTTGAACCCCCCGCAACGCTCAAGATCAACCTTTTTTCCATTTTTCAATTTTGGAATCTTTCGCTTGCTCGGGTATCAATATTAGCACGAGCGGTTAAACAACAACTTTGCCCCCTTGTAAAACAAATGTAACAATCGCAGATTTTTAGACTCGACTATAGGCACCTATATAGCGAGAAAGAAATGCAATACTTAACTGAGTATTTAGTCTAAAGCGGGTTGGAACCATAAAACAATCCAAATACGTACTTATAGTTACTAGGTTCTTCATTTAATCTTTGAAGTTAGAGTCGGACCAAGAAAAGTCTGCAGCGGATTTGATAGCCCACGCAGTGCAAGTGTTATTTATACGTCATAATTTCATAGACGTTTGACGTTTAAAATAACACTTGCACTGCGTGGGCTATCAAATCCGCTGCAGACTTTTCTTGGTTTGACTCTAGTAACTCATATTTATTATTATTATAACGGGTGTTTTTTTAGAGGTTTGGTTTTTAAATTGGCAACACTGTTTCTAGTGATTGTCAATTTAACAATTGGCGGGATATTTGTGGTCAGTACGTTTTGCCATTTTCACAATGAATAGACTTACTTCAGAACAACGATTGCAAATGAGGTGGCAAACTGACATTTTATCACGCCAGGTGTCGCCTCCATAATATAGTTGCTGTCACTGCTCAATCACATACATTTTTTCAAATAAATTGTAAACATTCTCCTTTTTCTCCAAAATACTCCAATATTGTGCGACAAATTGTGGAAATATAGGATCTCCCTTTTTTCCCAAGGACCCGATATGCATAAATCGGTGAGAAAAAGCTTTGAGTATCAAAAACTTAGGCAAATGACAAATACCGTTTTTATAGGCTGCATTTTAAGGAAGATAAATATTTTGGAAAGAGTAAATACACAGGTAAACTAAGTTTTAATGAAGTACAGCGCACGACACCAACAATCTATTGCGGGAAACATTCGATGAGCGCATAATTTCCCGTAATGGACCTGTGAACTGGCCTCCACGATCGTGTGATCTCACACCTATGGATTACTTTCTTTGGGGATATGTGAAATCACAGGTCTACGCAGATAAACCATTGACGTTGGACCACTTGGAAGCCAACATTCGCCGCGTTATTGCCAATATACGGGCCCAGTTGGTCGGAAAAGTGGTCGAAAATTGGACTTATGCCCATATGCCCGAAATAATTTTTAAGAACTAATGGCATAAGAATATCTTTTAAATAAAACCAATACCATGATAATAAAATTATTTTTACGTGTTTTATTTCATTTTGAATATGTATACCTTTAAAAAAAACAGCCTTTACTTATTAGCTGACCGTTGACCGGTAAAAAATGCTAAATCAGATTTTTTAATTTTTTTAACTGTGATATAAATAAAACATTATATTTCGAAAAGAAAGCATAAAACATACTCTTAATATGATCACTGCCAATACTTAATACAACACTACCACTAGAAATGTATAGTTGTACTTGTTCTACACGTCTATGTAGAGTGTAATCGAGGTGAATGATGCTATACTCGTATGTAATGCAGTTGTAGTTCAAGTGCGGGGTTACTATTATTGCGCAACGCTTCGCTGAGGCAACGTAGCCATGCGCTGACTAGGTGCCTAGGTGTATAATATAATATGTAGGTACCTAACTGCCTTTTAATAGTATGTTTCTCCAACATGCTAATAACTAAGAGCCTGTGAAAATTACAAATTGTATAAGTATATGTAATGTGTCATTGACAAATTGACAATACATATTATTATTGTGACCGGTATGTATATGGTGTGCAAATCAAGATACTCGTATATACAGTACATCTGTGACGTTAAAGCAATCCTGAAAGAATGTAGATACCTAGCATTTTTTTACGTAGGTGAGTATTTATGTGTCACAGCCCACAGGTAAATGTACATAGGTAAATAGGTATGGTATGTCGCAAAGATCGATCGGTAATTACATCATTGCAAGGAGAGCATCGTTTTCTTGTAGTAAGGTAAAAACCCTATATATAGCAATAAAAATAAATTTATGGTTATATTTTTGTGTATCTGTCTCAACTCACTATGGGCCAAAGCCTCTACCATCAGTTTTAACATTGACATAACGCTCACGTCTACGTAATTTACTTTCTGTACATCTCGCTTGCACTATTGCTCGCATATGCGAGTACGAGCGAGATGCATAGAAAGTAAGTTACGTAAACGTGAGCGTTATGTCAATGTCAAAACTGGTGGTAGCCGTACAGTTGCACCAACCACATTTGACAGACTGATCAACGTCAGCCGGCGCGCCCCGGCGCTTTACTATGAAACTTTTGATACATAAAAAATTAGCGATCTCTTTAACGACACGAACAGTTTGGTGCAACCGACCCTATTGCACATCCGAGATCGAGATGCATAATTTCCATAGGTTATATAAGTACGCTCGCGCTTTACCATATCGTGCACACACGGAAGCAGCGCGACCTTGCAGCCGCCCCCCGCAGCCCTTCCCGCGGCACGTGACTCCTGCTCCGCGCCCTGCACAATGCACATCGTTACAAACTAATGCAGCGAGTGCACATCACAAACAAAGTCTTGCTTGTGGAATCAAAGCGAGCTCTACACTACATTAGCCGTTATTGTTGCAGCAGCGTAGCGGAAACTATTAACGTGCATTGTTATCAATACTTACTTAAATGTCAATTTCTATTGCAGAACATAGGAAGGTAATTCCAAAAGCAAAATCAGTACGTTACATCTAATGGTTAATAGTTACTCAGGTAGGAACATAATTTAGGATCTAATATTAGAAGTTACATTAAGCCAAAGGCAGCGCTGCCACTTTCAAGATAAAAAAAATAGAATAATCAGAGCATTGCATGCATTTTATTACGTAAGTACGAGTAAATGGCTGTAGATAAACACAATGTTTTTGTGCATAACTGCATACCAACATTCTATACAATAATTTCTTTATTGACCGAAGCGAAGCGAAGGTCTACGTTTTGACTCGGGCGTTTTGCTTTCGTATGTCCGGATGTTCTCCTCTACAGGTCGCAATTCTGAACCGATTTTCGTGAAATTTTGTAACCGAATTCTATGAACCGATAATTTTTTTTTGTCGAGCCGGTTTTTGAAAATTTTTCAAAATGGAAAAGTTGTGATAGCTCGCGCTTATACAAATAGTCGTATCGGTATCATAAGAGTGTATTCTTTTTGAGACATGTTTACAGATTAAATGTCAAAAAATTCAGAAAATTTATTTCGCTGGTTTTGGAGGTATTAAGATATTTAGTTTTGTATGTCCGGATGTTCTCCTCTACAGGTCGCAATTCTTAACCGATTCTCGTGAAATGTTGTAACCGAATTCTATGAACCGATAAAAAATTTTTGTCGAGCCGGTTGTTGAAAATTTTTCAAAATAGAAAAGTTGTGATAGCTCGCGCTTATACAAATAGTCGTATTGGTATTATAAGAGTGTATTTGTTTTGAGACATGTTTACAGATTAAATGTCAAAAAATTCAGAAAATTTATTTCGCTGATTTTGGAGGTATTAAGATATTTAGTTTTGTATGTCCGGATGTTCTCCTCTACAGGTCGCAATTCTTAACCGATTCTCGTGAAATTTTGTAACCGAATTCTATGAACCGATATTTTTTTTTTGTCGAGCCGGTTTTTGAAAATTTTTCAAAATGGAAAAGTTGTGATAGCTCGCGATTATACAAATAGTCGTATCGGTATCATTAGAGTGTATTCTTTTTGAGACATGTTTACATAGTAAATGGCAAAACTGCAGAAAAATTGTATTGCTGGTTTAAACGGTATTTAGATATTTCGTTTTTACTCGAATGAGTATCCGAATTTCGTAAGCTTACCTAAGAACTATCATGGCGCATTTTGCAAACATTCGCTTATTTTGTTTGCACACAGAAAGTCTCGGTTCGATCCCCAGTAAGACATAACTTTTTGTATTTTTTTTCACTTAAACTTCGTTTTTTTTTATTAAATTAAAAATGTCGTATTGTTGATTTATCAAACTGCTGTGTGGCGCTGTCATCGTGCACGGTCCCAATAAGCGAGGTCTACAGCTCACAGAGCCACTAGTTTTTAATTATAGACCGACATGTTACTAAAATAGAAACAAGAACATGAATTAGGCGCCGCATAATATCTTGTAGAATCATCAATGAAATTAAATTGCAGTTTAACAGTGTCATCACGTCTCAATCGCCTCAGAGATAGGTGTCGGTCACTCTACGAAAGTTGCGCCCTTGTGTAGCAGGAACGCATGGTAGACTATTAAGGTTCCGTCACACAGGCGCGTTTTCCGGGCGGGGCATGAGCGCGGCGTGAGCGTTTTATATGTAAAAGCGTCGCGCCCCGCTCACGCACCGCCCGCAAAACGCGCCTTTGTGACGGAGCCTCTAAAGTCTAAGGTCCGCAAACCATGGCGCACCTGCTGGATAGTCCCGCCTGCCCGCACTCCTGGCGGCTTAGCACGGTCGCGTTTTTATCCCTTGTCACCATGCCTGTCACGTTCTAACAAGTATGTAAGTGCGAAAGGGACGCGCATAGTGATAGTCGATAAAAATGGAACCGTGCTGAGCCCGCTGCTCTGAATCAGACCTGAGAGATGCGACGGTCCGGGCTGTCTGCCCTGCTTACTGGGCATCCACTGTTTAGGGGAACCTCGACACGAGAGAAGAATGGTAAGGTAAGATTAAACTACGACACTATACACGGTACACTCAGTGTATTGTATACATACATCTTGTGTCTCGGTCTGTAAGTCATCCCTTCTTAGTAAAAGGACGCATAAAGTGCTGCGAAGATTGCTTGTTATGTTTTATGTTCATAGTACCTATCTACAAAAATCCCCGTCTACTTTCTTTGGTGACCGACGGGCGACTACGGTAACGGAAACCTACACTGAACATGACCCGACATGTTTTTGGCAGGTTTTACTATTTATGTAAGTAGATATATTATTAATTTCATTAGATATAATTATGTGACTGAAACAATCTGTTTGCAGTTTTTTGTAAAATGAGCTTAAATTGTCTGTAGTGAAAATTGTCAGAAAAAAAAAGGAGCAGAATAGAACCATTAAAAGGGGCCCACTGATTAACAGTCCGCCGGACGGTATCGGCCTATCAGTTAGAACAAAATGTTGACAGTTCCGAACAACTGACAGGCCGATACCGTCCGGCGGACTGCTAATCAGTGGGCCCCTTAAGAGTTAAAATAGGTGATCCCATTATAATTTATAATTACATAGATATATTTTTGGAGCGTTGGCTTGTAAAGATGTTTATGAACTCGATTTTACAGCAAGCTGCAAAATTGCATGGACACATTATGAATGAATTTCATAAAGTGGCCCTCGTAGAATTATAGATAATAATATTTATACATATAGTCACAGATAGTTAAGGTTAAATATGTACTTCGAAGGCCGCAAAAATATGTGACACGCTCTTATGGCTCTACAAATAAGATCGTGTCAGATATTTTTGCGGCCTTCGTTGTGTAACATGTTATTGCAGGTGACTGTACCTACAGAAGAAACGTGTAACTTATTATATGTACATATAGTTGGCATGTATACATATAAATATTATTTTAGTTGATAGGTTACCTACGTAACAGTTTGGTCTGCTGGGCGGCGTTTGCGCGGGGAGTGGCTCACGATGGGCGGAGAATACAAGACGACGCCCACTACAATATGGAACCTCTAAGGACAGTTATTTACGTTCAATGTTCTATTTTAGTTTAAAACTTGTAACTTGCAAGAAAATTCTAAATATTAACGAATCCCTACCAAAAAGTAAGATAAAAATGCTTGCCATAAAGCTAGAGACAGCGACAAAAGACGCTACGCAGAGTTACATATAATATTATATAGAAAACAGAGTAAAAAATGTCCCAATAAAAGTTCAAGTAGAGACTTAGCAATATACATAATAGTAGTTTTGCAAATATTTACCAACAAAAAAGAAACAATAAGGACCGCCCAAAACTCTTTCCAATTAAGCTGAAGTTATTATACATACTTACGGTGTAGGTACCTCTGTATAGATCAAGCTACTCGTGTAGTCAAATAATATTTGTTTTATGGTCCTATTGCTATCGAATTCTATTTGGCCTACTTCGTATATATACACGGTGGCTAAAAAGTAACTGCATTCCCGTTGCCAAGGAGGTTTTGGGATTATACTGAGCAACTTTTACTAGGGTACCAACCCCGAAATAGCGAAAAAAAATGTATCCTCCCATAGAAAATGGACCAGCCAAAATGTAGGTATGAAACGGCCAAAATTTGTTTCGCAATTTGGGGATTGGTCCCATAGTAAAAGTTGCTCAGTATAATCCCAAAACCTCCCTGGCAACGGGAATGCAGTTATTTTTAGCCACCCTGTTTATGTTACTGTAAAAAACCATTTAATGTAAAAAAGCGTTTTCCCTAGTTGAAACTAGTTTTCCATATCTCCTTGGTGAAAACACGTATTATTAACTAGGTAAAATTTGTTTTCGCAAAGTGCCTTGGTGAAAACTAGTTTTCACTAATTATTCCTAATCAATTTTGAGTTTAAGTTTTGACTAAGCAAAACGCGATTTCGCTAGTTATAACTTCAAGGTATTCTGTCAGAGTCGGTAGATAGGTGCGACGACGCACGATGCGAAATATACAATTGAAATTAAATGAAAATCAGACATGTTTTCGTGATTTGTTTCTATAGAGTCAATTTTAACGTTATTAAATGCTCTAAGATTTTAACTTAAAGGTTTTAGTTGGAGCCTGCCCTTACAAATATAATCTCGTTTCCATATGAATTTGTTCATGCTATTTGACTTTGTTAAAATGTGTAACAATCCAGTATAAAAACAACAAATTTGCGTTTGCACCCTCATAAATGAAGCTATCTATACCTATATAAGTAATCGGTCCACGAATAAGTCGAGAATTCAGGTTATTGGCCAATTATTAGAATAGAATAGAATAGAATGGAATAGAATAGAATTGATTTATTCGTAAGCACAAACAATCGGTACAATACATTACATTATATAAAAGAAAACATAAAATAAGATTAAAGTGCCACGAAATGGTCCCATCTCAGCATGTTGCTGGTGGCTTCCAGCGCTGATCTTCCGATAAGATCATCAAGTGAGAAGAATCACGGGAGGTAACAGACAACAAGAAAAAAGACATAGAAATAACATACAGTAAACAAATAGTCAAATAAGAAAAAAATATTAAAAATAAAAGTTACACAGCAAGAAGTTACAACATAACTACTATTTACAACTAAGATTATTTAATACATAAAACAAACATCGTGCTCGCAATCGCTGTATTGATCCGGTCCGACCATACCTTGGCTGAGCATTACAGCTGCATATACTCCTAGCGCCAACGGTGGCTACACTAACTAAAAAGCAATGACAGACCAAACCAATCGAGCTTGTATCGAGCGTTCATGAAATCTACGTTAAAAAATCTTGTAAGATTAGCTTATTAACAAAACAGCATTGTAGGATGACGAATTTACGAAAATGTACGAAGTACTAACATAACAGCACTCTACTAAGTATGGCGTATAAGGAATGATGAACCCTTGTCAGACCAAAGGAACAAAAACACTTGAGGTAAGCATAAGTAAAATTACAAACTACAGGCAGCTAGTATCAAGTCTGTTTCCTGGCTAAGTTGGTGATTAAGTAAATACTGTTTAATCTTTGACTTAAAACTATGAATACTTTGCAGGTTTCTCAAAGGCGGGGGTATATTATTCCAGACTTTCGACGCGGCATATTACAATTTTGACTTCGGATTCCCATTGAGGATCCTTTCGAATCCTGCAATATAAAATTTCAACATGATCATAGCATAAAGAAAGAAATTCAAGATGGCGGTCATTACAATTTTGACTAGGTACGAATTCATATTATTACGGACCTTCGGATCTCGGATAACAATTGTCATAATGATTAGAGCAAAAATCAAGAAATTGAGATGACGGCAGTTTGTCCCAATTTCTTACTAATGCAAAATGCATATTATTCGGCCAATTAATATTGTATAAAACCGGTATAAATTTTTGTCATGATCATATCAATAAATTCAAATAAAGAAATTCAACATGGCGAATTAACTTGGTCCACCCTGAGGTCTTAGTTTCCCACTCAATCACCAATTAATATTTTATATGCCTAGTTTATGCCCCTATAATGACCTGCAGTTTCCTGCGTGCCCACCACCACTGACTAGCTAACAGCCCACCTACCCTACCATGTACCGACGCTATGAATGACTAAGGGCCACTTGCACCATTCACTAACCCGGGGTTAACCGGTTAAACCTGGAGTTACCATGGTTACCAGTACAATTTGACACTGGGTTAACGGTTTAACCGGTTAACCCCGGGTTATAGGGATGGTGCAAGTGGCGCTAAGCATTCTTTCTTGCAAACGAATTTACCAGCAAGACCCCTCACATATAGCTTTTGGGCCTTCTAGCTCCATAACCCCTTGATCGACCCTGCTCATGTTAAAACTTAACAATATATTTTTTAATTAATTAGGCAATAAAATACTCGTGTGAGAACTCCCTTCGCACGTTTCATAACACTCGAATTTTAATGCCTTTAATTATGTAGGTAGCAGTCAAATAATCTCTTACATACTGTGTATTATATTTACCGTTTTTAGGGTTCCGTACCCAAAGGATAAAACACGGGACCCTATTACTATAATAAGACTCCGCTGTCCGTCCGTCCGTCCGTCCGTCTGTCACCAGGCTGTATCTCACGAACCGTGACCGTGATAGCTAGACAGTTGAAATTTTCACAGATGATGTATTTCTGTTGCCGCTATAACAACAAATACTAAAAACAGAATAAAATAAAGATTTAAGTGGGGCTCCCATACAACAAACGTGATTTTTGACCGAAGTTAAGCAACGTCGGGCGGGGTCAGTACTTGGATGGGTGACCGTTTTTATAGATAATGGTACGGAACCCTTCGTGTGCGAATCCGACTCGCACTTGGCCGGTTTTTTTTATTCACTCCCCCAAGGCTGGTGTCGTATCGTCGAAATATTCGATTAAATATAATTGACTTCCTTCGGTATTTTGTTATTTTGGTAAAAAACCTTTAGGTAAGTACTTATTGCAGCATATTTTCTTTACTTTTAATTTTCTTGGTCTTACCTATCCTCACGCTAACTATTAATATAATATTTATGCAGTTACCAATGTGGATCATGAAATTACATGAAACACCCGTAGGTAGGCTATGTTTCTATACGATTAGAGCTCTACCAGTTGGATGTTGGATGTGGGATCTTAAACTTAACTTTAGCACAACGTAAACAACGTTGAACATTGAGGGTGAAGGTTTCAATGGCATTATGTATATTTGCAAGGTCTGGCAGCACGCCGCAGCAGTACGGCTTCGCAAGTACCGTCAGTAGCGCGAATCGATACCTACGTCATTAGTTGGCTGCCAGCCTGCCACAACTAATACAATAACACTAATTAATTTACCAATTTACGAAGCCTGCGTATACATTTGCAATTTATACACTTTAAAGTTTGAATTGGAAAGAAGCCTTACAAGCGTGCAAGTACTTTGTGGCTAAACGAAAACTACATAAATATTATAAGGTCACTCATATTTGTTGAATATATTATACAGAGTGGCCAAAAAATAAGTGCATTCCCGTTGCCAGGAGCTTTTGGGATTATACTGGGCAACTTTTACCATAGGACCAAGCCCGAAATCGCAAAAAAAAATTACCCTCCCATAGAAAATGGACCAGCCAAAATGTATGAAACAGCCAAATTTTTTTCGCTATTTCGGGGTCCCAGACCCATAGTAAAAGTTGCTCAGTATAATGCCAAAACCGGGAGGTGGCAACGGGAATGCACTTATTTTTTGGCCACCGTGTATACTGGTTCAAAGTATGAATATGTATATACAATTATACTAAAATTATAAGCTATTTTAAAGACACCTACATATTTGCTAGGTACTGTATGAACCGTTATTTATTTACGAATGACCGAACCAAAGAATTCAACAAAGCATATCAACAAGACCCATAGATACACCTTTAAACTACTATACAATATATTATTGAAAGATTTCTATGACGTATTTTGAATATTCAAAACCATACCACCATCTATCTTATCAACCATCTTATTAACCATATGGTTAATAAGATTTCAACAGAAACTCACAAAATGTGATTTGTTAGACCTGTACCCCAAAAGCATAAAATTGTTGTAGTAATTCACCGAATCGCATTTCACCTCGATCTCATATTTAATTTTAGCATTGTTTCTCAATAGTTTTTTTTTCTAGTGGCTATAAGTTTTAGTCGCATTTCACCTCGATCGTGCATTTAAATATCGCGTTGTGACTCAATCGTTTATTATTTTAGTCGTTATTAGTTTTAGTCGCATTTCACCTCGATCGTGCATTTAACTTTCGCGTTATGACTCAATCGTTTATTACTTTAGTCGCATTTCACCTCGATCGTGTATTGTATTGGCGACGTGATTCAACGCAACAGTATGAAGATTGAGTAGATTGGTGATTCTGTAGACTTGGGTGTAATTCTTAGTTTCGGATACTTGGCGTTAAAGAAAGCAAAACAAATGATCTAAGACACAAAGATGCTTTATTACTCCTTAAAAGAAACCTAATTATCTTCTTAAACTAACACAAATTAGAGTCCCAAACAAACGTCGATCGCGGCGAAATGCGTCTACGGTAAAATACTACACAAAAAATGTAATACTACAATTTAATTATACTAATGTCAAAAGCTACGCGAAAAAGTCGATCACAGCGAAATGCGTCTACGGTAAAATACTACACAATAAAATTTATACTACAATTTAATTATACTAATGTCAAAAGCTACGCGAAAAAGTGCGTCAAGTAAAAAAATCTAGTGATATCTTTTTCATTCAAGGTGAAATGCGATTCGGTGAATTACTACAACAATTTTATGCTTTTGGGGTACAGGTCTAACAAATCCAAAATGTTGTGACTTTTCTCATTCGCAAAAAATAACTTTTATACAGTCTACGAGGGGCACACCCTTCGAGCAACACCGGCTTCCGACACATCGGAAGGGAGGGGCCCAAGCGATATCTCACCGTACAAATCTTTCTGCCATTTTTCGCGGGGGGAAAGGTGCACACAGTCGCACTTCTCACACACTTACATTCAAAATCCAATCTGTAATGACGACACAAATACATAGAAAATGACACACGTCAAAGACAAATCTTGTAACCTCGATCTCTTTTTGTGTACGGACGAGTGACAAGTGTCACAACACGCACACTAACACATTTTCGTTGAAGTATGTTATTGTATTCTGAGAGATGAGAAGTCGGATTTGTCGCTCGACCGATCCGCAATTTGTACTGAGCGAGCAAAATCGATAAATCCAACAATTACATGAGACTAAAATATAATAATTGTGTTTGAATGTAATTAAACGTATGATATGTAAAAAAAAAATATTACATGTGAAATGTAACACTTTCTTTTTGTAAATTTGATGTCCCCGACCTCTTATTATAACAAAAAACCGAGCAAACAGGCATTTTTGTGCAGCAGTGTTCACGCGCGCGTCTGGACTCGGTCTAGTGAAAAATCCAAGTGCAACTAGTTTTATTACCCGCGCTAGATTAGATTGACGCGCTAATCTTGTACCTCGGCAGAGGGGAAATAGTGCGAATGCCGCCTCCCTTCCGTGTTGCTCGAAGGGCACACCGAAATTGACGGTAATTGTGCAGTTTAGGCTAAGTTTGAATAAAACCTTTTATGATACATGCATACTGGCTATTTACAATTTTACAGTCACGATGACATTTCCTTAATTTAAAAAATATATATACAGGGCCTTAGCGGAGCGCCTTATAGATGCCGCAGGGGACCAGAGGGCTGGCCTGTATTTTGCTCAACGCGTTAGTATTGCCCATGGACCTAGAATACTACGGACGTAGTTTTGCTAAGACAAAAACTGTGATTCCATCATCCACCAATTTCCTAGTATTTACGCGTAACACACACACATTGACAGTTATCTCAATGCCCTCATCCACCAATTTGCCGTCAGACGGATCGAAACGTCAGTGAAGTAAATATGTCCAAGAAAAATGTAAAATATGCCGGCATGCGTAGTTAAATCCTGCAAGAATTGTACCGATCGAAAGAAAAAAAGTGACGGAATAACTTTTCATAGCTAATTTTATCAATTATCACGGTATAGTACATAAAATCTCCATATTTCATTGTTTATAAATGCGAAACAGGAGTGTGACCAGTAAGTTGAATAGGGTAATTTCCCGAAAGTAGGGTAATTAATGCCCTTCTTATTAAATCATAATGTATATAAAAGAGATAATTTAGGATATTTAGGTAAATAGCTAAATTAATAATTTTGCATTTCAAACTAGGTCGGTATGGTAATTTCCCGATAATAAGGAGATTAAAGACGTTTACATGAATAATGTTTGATAGTTAACGTTTATTTGTTATGTAAGGTAAACATACTCATGGTGCTCGACGCGGTCCCAGTCCAGTACATGTCATCTTGAAACTTAAACCATTGTCAATATAGGTGACAGCAAGGTGTCATCTATTGGGCATTAACATGTCGAGCACTAGTACATTTACCTTATATTTATTTTTTGTTTAAAACCAGATGTGTTACAAGTTAAATATCATTAGGTATTGAAAATAATATTTGCACAAAGTAATTTGCAGGTAATGCGCATTTTCAAGACCTATAAAATCAGTTAGGTACACACAATTTTATTGTCTAACGTAAAACTGTCCTACTTTAAACAATATTTGAAAACAAGGACGATATTGAAAATAATTGTTTCACCATTAGGGGAGAATTTGTGTTACATGGTATCACTCGTCTACACGCACACTTTCAAACCGTCCGCCATTGCAGTGTCACAGTTTGTCTTAAGTGACATTCCCTCTGTCAAATATATAACTCTATGGTATTGCCATACAACGTGGCAATGCGGCCAGCCTTCTGGGCACACTGCCCATCGGCAGTGACTTGGGGGACGTTTTTTATTTATAGGCGTTTTATTTTAAGTTTATTTAGTTTAGAGATAGTTTGTATTATTATTTTTAAGCTAATTTAATGTTTTATATTTATTTAATAGTGTTGTAATAAATATTTAAAAAAATATGTGAATATACATATTTATTATAGCGCTTTAAAAATGACTAGTCGATAAACAGGTTGGGACTCACGCGTGAAAATTTCCGTGCCCGAATTTTTCACAACTTTCACCGAGGGTTATTTCGTGATGGATATCTTATCGACCTTATTTCTATATATGATGTTGAAACACCTAGTCAAATGACAATATATCGCTGGTCTGCGGAGTTTTGACGGGGTCGTGCCTCTCTCAGTACTCTACCTTCTACAAGTCGACCAAAAACAGCGGTAACACTTGAAAACGACACGGCTGTGCAAAAGATAATTGAAGGTGACAGACATATGACATACGAGCAAATCTGGACAACTATGGGCATTGGAATGACTGTAACCCAAACTATTATGCATAGTGAATTGGGTGCCAGAAACCTGTTTCTCCGATGGATACCACATAATTTGCCAGAAGAGCAAAGTATGGCTTGTGTTGTTTGGTACCGATTTACTCTGAAACGCTTCAACGAAGGGAAATCAAAAGCCGTGTATAATATCGTCTCAGGTCGTCAATCGAGGGTTTATTCCTATGAACCTTAAAGGAAGCACCAATCGGCAGTTTGGGTCTTCGAAGCCAAGGTCAAGCCAATGAAAGTCGTGCGTTCTCGTAGCGTTTCCGAGAATATGGGAGCTTCGTTTGTTTCAAAAAAGGGCTTGTGGCTACTATATTTCCTTACAAGAACGAAGAACGGTTACCGCTGATTGGTATACCTCTTTTTTTACCAGAGATGATGACCGATCTTCGCAGAGGCAACCCGACACGTCGCGTCATCTTACATCAGGATAATACGAGCTTCCACGGCGACCTTAAAACAAAAGAGTTTTTGAAGTAGGAAGACGTTGATTTGATGACTCATCCCCTTTACAGTGTTGATCTAAGTCCAAATGATTTTTAACATTCCCTAGAATTAAAGTTTATTGCGTGGCCAGAGATTTGAAGACCCAGAAGCTGCCGTGGAAGTCTACAAATCGGCCATTTTGGTGATGCCTACTTTTCAGAGTACAAAAACTGCTTTAATTAATGGTTCAAAAGAATGCAGATATGCATTGATTGCAAAAGAATATACTTTAAAAAACAATAAGTCTTAATTTATTTATAACCTGCAGCTAGTTTTTTTTATTACCGATCATTTCAGTGTGCCCCTCGTAACAGCCCCAAGAAACTATTACTGTATTTCTTGGTTAATAATAGAGGGCTCATTAGATTAGATGTACCTAATTTACTATGTACTATCTGTAGGAAAGGATGAAAGGAACGGTCAACAGGTGCTACCATACTAATTAGCATATTAAAAGCACGTTCCCGTTCCAGGTCATACATATCTGGACACAATTATCACTATAACTACTTAAAAAAATAAAAACATCTCCTTATTCTATCGAAATTTCTAGTTGAGTTTAAGTGTAAAATATATAATATTGAATATTTTTGGGAATTTGACACAAAGATTTCTTATTGTTAAGAATTTTGTAGTATTTCGTCAAACGGAAAGCTCAGCCCGGCCCTCAGAAATGTAATTTATTAGAAAACAGCCCTCTTTAAAAAGTAACTTGAAAAAGATAGATGTAAGTAGATAAGGCATTTACCTAACGTTGTTAACAATTTAAACAGGTAAGTTGTTTTTCACGCCACTGTTCGATAATGTGGCAATAGATGGTCTAAAATCAAGCTGGAAAGTAAGCAATAGCTGTAGCACCTGAACCACCACTACTACAATGTGTCGAGTGTATATCATAGTTTCGGACACGTACTCTCGGAGTATCCTGCTGTCGAATGTTCGTTGATTCGAATGTTGCTGGATCGAATGTTCGCTGGGTCGAAATACTTGTGGCCGAATTATGCATAATCGAAAAATCGTAATCTAGAATTGTATGGGTTCGATTTGTTGTGTATCGAACGTTCGTTGATTCGAATGTTGCTGGATCGAATGTTCGCTGGGTCGAAATAAAAAACAAAGCTATATTTATACTAATATTAAAGAGAAAACATTTGTATTTTAGGATTTTTCTTTTTGTAACGAATGAACTCCAAAATGACTGGACCGATTTAAAAAAAAAGTTTTTACCTTAGGGTATAACCGAAAAAAAATTACCCCCTCTTCACATGTTCGGGAGGTACCCTGAAAAAAAATTTTTGTCTACGCTTTTCGACCCAGCGAACATTCGGTCCAGCGACAGTCGAATCAACGAACATTCGTACCCGAGATCTTCTACGGGATGACAATCGAAACCTCAGATTCGATTCTACAATTTATTATTTCTACGCTTTTCGACCCAGCGAACATTCGATCCAGCGACAGTCGAATCAACGAACATTCGACAGCAGGATACTCCGAGAGTACGTGTCCGAAACTATGATATTATACACTCCAATGTGTCATTGTTATCATCATCTGTCATTGGTGACGGTTCGCTACAGCAATGAGTATCATTTAAAACACAAAAATCAATAAAAGGTATTTTTTGGCGCAACTTTTTCCTCCAAAAATAAAATTAGGTTATTTATAGGACCAATTACTTGTTTAAAAAAAAAGAAATGTCAAAACCATTCATTCATTCAGTCAGATCATTCGATTCACGCTTAAGGCGTTTTTTACTTTTGTAGTTGTTTGTGGTTTTTTAGCAAAAACGCTTCTAAGTTTAGAGTCGGTTTGAAGCAAACAACAGAAAAACGCCTCTTAAAGGTGATAAAAAAGTAAAAAAGGCGGGATCTGAAAATACTCACTGAATTGGATAGTGTAAATTGTGTTTGACTAAAAAATACAAGAAACACGTATCTACGCTCGCTATAAAAATGAGTTCTTCTAGTGAAGAAAATTATATTCTTACGCTGACGCCTACCGAAATTCAAGAGACCAGTGCTGCCCTGCTAAGCGAAGTATCTCAAATAAAAAATTAATGCAAACATATACCTTACATTCTTTATCTGAAAATTCAATTTTCAACGTCATTTGTTTTTGAGATGCCGCTATTCGGCTTAGGAGGGCAGAGTGGCTAGTATTTTGCTACCAAAGAAATCGCGGGCTAGTACTTATAGTTATGCAAATGTTTTCTTATTTCCTCGCAGTAGTCGTGAAAAGCACTATGTAATGCCTCGGCCGGAAACGCTAAAGATGGACTCGTAGTATTTGAGTACTCAAACTCACTCATCCATATTTTTGCGGTTTTCCGTCCTCTCCAATGTACTATTCTTCCACTGAACAAATAGTTGTTTAATTGATAATGAAAGCCTGACCAGTAATATATGAACATTGTCAAGAGGGCGCTTTTATTCTCATGTATGGTGACAGTTCAGTTTAGTATGAAAAAAAATTGATTCAGTGAAATTCCGCAACATGGCGCGTGATCATATATTCCTGGTCAGGCTTTAATTATCTAGGTATTTAATACATTTTCTAATTCTTGCATGTTTTGATAGAGGGTGGGTCATCTAATGAATATATTTGTATGAATGTTATGATATAAAATCTATCAAGTAGCTACGAGTATGACTGTCTCGCCACATCATCAAATATTAGATAGCATCGTGATTCCACCATCTTGGTCATTACTTTGTGATGACACTTTGTTGCGAGTATTGTATTGCAAAACGGATCGCAACCAATTAAAAATATATTTCCTTGTGCTAAACAAAAAACTCGGAGATTTGCAGGAAAGCGTTAATTAATCTTTCTAACTAATTATTATAAAGTTATCCTGTTAGTCCGGGAGCACAGAGGCGCCGCCAATTGACAAAGGCATGGCCCTAACAATTTTTATCTGTTTCACTTAATATATACTGGTTTATAACTTCATATATACTAAATACCTGTAGGCATTTACTTAGTTATTTTATTATTATCAGCATGTAAGTAATAAAATTACAACCCTGAATTTTATATAGGATCCGGAAACTGGCTACATGTTACGATATAGGCTTGGAAAAACAGTACGTAGATAATCTCTACACAACAGATTGCTTTTGGTGCATTATTAGTATTATTAGGAATTAGATTTAGACAGCTTGCATATTGCTGTATTGCATCTTGGTAGTGAATCTCTGTTTTCCAAGCCTGACAATGTGTGGCATAGCCAAAAGTAGGGTAGGTACTTGTAATTGACGTTTAAGAATTTAAAAAAAAAATCCCAGTTGTTACCACCAACTTGGTTAGGTGATGGTAACTACTGGAAAAAAATTCCCAGTAGTTAACACTGGTACGTGTGAATTTTTTTCCCAATACTTACCACTAAAATTTTTTTAGCGTTCAATACTAATAAAAACAGTATAAATATAGAGTGCTTTAATCAAGTCGATTAGTGTTTCAGTTTTAGTAAACTGCCTTAAAAGTGATCAATATTATAGTCGTAGTATCAAAAATGTCATAGTAGAAGTAGAAATTTACAATTAATAAAATAAATTTCATCCAAACGTTAATTTCTCCTTAACTATTTTAGTTTTTGCACTTGCACCGGTAAAACAGATTTAATGTTTTTGATCATTTTTTACTGAAACACTAATCGACTTATAATTATTTATTAAGTCACTCTATATTTATACTACTTATACTATTTGTAGGCTGTTTTTATTAGTATTGAACTCTAACAACATTTTGATACACTGGGAATAAAAATTCCCAGTAGGTAAGTAGTTACCGGTAGTAGGTGGAAAAAAGATTCCCTGTAGTTACCACTTGGTGGCAACTAGTGGGAATAACCCAAGCCACCCAACGAATCACTATCAATTACAATTGCACTACCCGTAAAGTTTGGTGGATCAGACTCTGGTAAAAAGACGTTTTCGGATTTATAACATGATTATACCCAAAAAAAAAGAAATTTAACGTGGCGGCCATATTTTACAACTTTGATTATGAATTCATACCAAGGTACCGTTCGAATCCTCAGATATCAATTTTTATTATGATTAGAACAAATTTTCCGTCGGACGTACCGTTTTCGATCTACGAGCAAAAAACTGAAAAAGAGCAAAAATGTATGCACACTTCCTGGGATAGAGCAAACTTGGATTACACGCATTCAGGACCAAATGAAGATATTAAAACGATTTCCAGCTTGCTGGGAATTATTTCTTCAAAAAATCTATTTTGATTGGCCTAGTTAGTAGATTATATAAATCCATTATACATTATACACTTTGCTCGACGCAATTCGGATTACCTCTCCTTCACATGCTTTACAAAATGAGGCCAATACGGACGTTACGTGTCACTTTTGAGAACATACACCACACATTATATTTAATTATTTAATTAGGTATCACCACTTTATATCGCATATAAGAGATAGTACTAAACATGACAGGCTATTCACGTTTATAAAGTTATATTACGCATCATGAATAGCGTATACCATATATGGTAATTAATAAACTTACTATTGAAATGATGGTGCCGCAAAATCGTTGCATCCTAAGTACCAGCCGGCTATATCTGGCCTGGAGAGGACAGGCGACGGAACAGGATAATTCATAACACAATCGACACAGGCACTTTTTAATAATAAGGCGTATTGCAGTTAAATGCATCGTGGGAAGAGTGGGAAGCATACGTGGTTGCCGATACTACACTATTGGCGACCACACGCCAGTGGCACCGCGCGCGCGTTACAATTGAATGAAGCTGACACCACTACATCACTTGTAGTTTGTAGGGCGGAATACATATTATTACAATATCGCTAAGGTTGCCTAATCACGAATGCTTACGTACGCGGTCGACGAATTTGGTTTCTTATGTCAAATATTTTATAACATAGGTACATTACCGCAGAAACAGAAAATCGAGTGCAATTGACATAAGGAACAGGACTGAATTAAAGTAGAAATCAGTGTACATTAAATTTTTTACACAGTCGATAAAGTCTATGTCGTCGTCGTATTTAATTTTTTTACATAACTATTTTATTGTTATCAATAGAGATAAATTTCGTTTATAAAAGGTGGGTAAAAGTAAACTTTTATTGCTTCTAGAGTGGATACATTTTCACGCACCCAATATCTGTGATTCTGAGATCGCATTTTTAATACAACTGACTAGAGTCTGCGCGGAAAGAAAAGAGTCGTGGAATATATGGGGCCCAATACATACCACGACTCTTCTCTTTCCGAACAGACTCTATAATACAATTAATTTTCTGTAACATAACCTACCCTATTTCATTAAATATACCAAGACTCTATTATTACATCAAAAAAGAAAAAAAACTTGATCTGCACATCGGAAGGTTTCGAGAATATTCCTTTGAAAAATAAAATTTGTATGTACAGTCACCAGCTATAATATGTTACACAACGAAGGCC
The DNA here is from genome assembly GCF_910591565.1 of Cydia splendana. Lineage (NCBI taxonomy): Eukaryota > Metazoa > Arthropoda > Insecta > Lepidoptera > Tortricidae > Cydia > Cydia splendana. Next base: position 25,634,958 of record NC_085987.1, read on the forward strand.
GCTAAAATATGTGACGCTCTCTTATTGCACTACAAATAAGATCGTGTCAGATATTTTTGCCGCCTTCGTTGTGTAACATATTATAGCTGGTGACTGTACCTACTTTAGAAAACAAAATATTTAGTTCGTTTGCTATATGTTCGGTAAACAATTAATTTATAATTACCAGACCCTAATATGTATCTAATAAAAGTGTATACGCACTTTTTATAGACGAAATTTATCATCATGATAACGATAATATAATTAGGTAGAAATATTAGCTGCAACGACATCGACAAATTTATCGACTGCATAAAAATATCATTTACATGTCATTTACACTCGAGAGTCAGATCCCTATACATGTACCTATATTGTTGTACAGTACAACATAGCGACGTTGGAAAAGCGAATAATTTCATTTAAGTAAACACCTCTTTCCAATGTGAACCAAAGTTTTCCTTTGGCAGGATTGGTCTTGGTCCTTAGGACCCAAGGATGGACTTAAGAAGTGGAGCCACCAAGATTTTTGATATAAATTGGTGTAAAATGGGAGGTGAAAGTTTGTGTGGGGAATCAATAACCGCTGAACGCCTTTGATTTAGTTAAATAATGATAGCAAACTTGACTTAGAATAGAACCTAAACTTAAACAGGTATTAACCTCAGACGTCAGCATCACCGACGCTGAATGTTCTTAACTGTGTATGGGAAAAATCGCTTGGTATGAAAAACATCAGCACTTTTTGGACTACATGAATGGATCTTGACTAATCTTGAGTACTGATGTGTCATAGGAAAGTTTCATAAATTTCTAAGACTTCTTATATTTTTATTACCTGTGATTTTTTTTCTGGGATTTCCGAGATTTTTTCCAGCTTATTGGAAACTGCCCGCAAATTGCACAACTGTAATCTTGAGCAACTTTCACTTGACAACCTGCTATATCAATAATACCTACTAGTTAGAGATGGGTAACTACCCGGGTAAATACCCGAGAGCGGGTATTTACCCGGTAAATACCCGATATTTACCTACCCGCGGGTAAATACGCGGGTATTTTCGTTTTTCTTCTAAATTTGATGTGTTTAATGGTATGTGAGTATAAATAAGATTAATTTAAGTATTTTTTTATAATGTTACATAAAATGTATGTTCAAACTAATTACGAAAAGGTTGCTATGAGGTGAAGTTCGATTTTAACATATCAGTCCAATTATGAAAATCGTGTAAAATCATTCCCTGGCTTCCGGAAATGTTTTAAAATGCTTTTAATATACATTAGAAAGATGAAAATAAAGAATACTTATGAATGATAATAAAAAAAAATTGTGCAGTATCACAACTTGTGAAGCTTATAAGTCAAATACAGTTAGTTTTAGGACAAATATGTATATAACCTTTTTTGTAGAAAATTATGTCTACTTTAGTTTGTACATACAACACTTTTCGATATCAATGACAAATTCCAAGAAATATGAAAAAGTTCACTTTTGCCCCCCTCCCCCCAACCACACCCCCCGTCGACCGAAGTTGGAATGTGTATTATCAACGTATAAGTACGATAATTTACTCAAGGCTAAAAAATACTCTTATGACGGCCTTTTTTTAATATTTATCAAAATTGTACTAAAAATTCTTTAATTACAACTGCAACTGCAACTAAACCATTTCATTTTAAATGACACATAATAATTACAGCCATTAACTCGGTTTATATCTCCACTTTAACACAAATCGACATGTGTAACAATAAATGAATCTACCCGTCCATTTGGGTAGATACGGGTAAATACCGGGTAGATGGGTATTTACCGGGTATTTACCTGGGTGGGTAGATTGGGTAAATACCCGCGACCCATCTCTACTACTAGTAGAAAAAAAAACATGAAATGAAGCTACGTACATAATAAATAATTAAATTAAGAAATTTCAATAACACGTGATTTATTGGTTGGATTGGAACGTAAGTTTTATTTAAGTAGGTATGTAGGTATATACTTATTTATACTTGCGTCGTCAAGTTAGGGACGGCATAAAAATCGGTGAAAAACTACCTACACAATTTACATAACTTGAAATTGGAAGTCCTAGCAACGTAGGTTACAAACAAATTGGGACTATACTTTATAAATTTGTTAGGGAAGGGAGCCGTACTTAGTAAGTACTACATCATACAGGAGGCAAAAATTAATTGTTTCCTAAACTATCGAATATTTGAAATACGCGTGATTGTTTTAGGTAAAAAATACATGCAACAGGTAACAAAAAAGTGTGTATTTTGCAGTAGTTAGGCTTTATGTATGATATCTGGGAGACCGATAACTTTGCTCGGAAAACATAATTATAAAAACTCGAAAATGCGCGTTTTCCCAGATAAGACCTTAGCTAGATCGATTTTTCGCCCCCGAAAACCCTCGTATAGCAAATTGTATCGAAATCGTTAGAGCCGTTTCCGAGATCCCCGAAATATATGATACCTACAAGAACTGCTTGTTTAAAGGTATACCATAGGGTAGCCAATAAGCTAAAAAAAAGTGACAGTTTGAGCAAAAAATACTTCATACCTTTCGCGAATACAATTAGGTGCCAAAAGAATAAGTTGTCAAATAACAAATGTTGTTAATACCGGTTTTTTTAAATATTGTAGGTCCTATCTTCACTCATTTTCAGGTACTTAACTTAGGTTTATATGGATTTAATAATGTACAAGCTTTGGTGAGTTAGTTAGAAAAATGTACCTTACAGTCAAACTTGCACATACTTCTCTCAAAGGCATTTTTCGACAATTTAATCCAAAGTTTGTAAAATATATTAAACTTAAATAAGTAAATTTTTTTTTTCAAATTAGTAAATTGAGTTGCAATAGGAATTTGAATAGGTAACTATCATATTATATTAACAAACGAGGAAGATTAAATAAAAGCATCAGAAAATTATTCTAAACCTATCCTAAGATGGTCTAATTACGTAGGATTCATTATTTACCTACTTTGGATCCGTGCAGTACTTACAAGAATTATAAAAAAATCATGAGAGATTGAATGAAGAAGGGATAGTTAAGGTGCTACTCACAGAGGTAGCTCATACTGATAATTTGGGTGGTGCAGGTCATGCAGCTGCAGGTAGAAGTCGTGCACCCGCGGAAATTCCTGCGCGTGCGACATGCCGCGAGAGGCGCCCGCGGCACACGACCGCACGGCGCGGCGAGTCCGCCCAACTAACGCGCGTCACAACGGCCTACGCGACTTTAGCCCTGCACCGTAGTGCCTTCGCCGCCCTGCCCAACCCCTAATCGAATTTTAAGTTTTCCATACTGCAACGGACCAGATCCTGTCAATAAGAATTACGTACCTAAGTAATAATGTCATTAGATTTTTCCATTCCAGTTTTCAATCACTACACTGACAATAAAGTTATTTCAAAACAATGTTATTCTAGATTAGGGACTGATAGAGTCAAGTCCTCAAACAAAGTGAAATGACCTAGCTGATAGTCCTAAAAGAACTCGTATTCCTGGCGGATTGCATGCGTATCGCGTAGTTATTTATATACTTTTTAACTTTTAACTTTTACAAGTTATGTACCTACTCGACTTTAGCTTCGTACCTAAATTGGAGCTTGTGATATGTAGTACAGTCGCTAATGTTGCCATCACGCTTTGACTAATGAGTCTAATGACTATAGAGGCGTGTTCAGATATTTCTGAGCACATTGGCCGCTCCGATATATCTGATGGCAACTGACATTACTGTTAAGGCGAAGAATGTATCCCTTTGCAGGTAGAGTATTAATTTTAAACCTTTGGACCTTTGGAGTCCAATAAAACTTACAATACAAGCACACCTAAGGGTGTAAAATTAACTTAACTAATTTCAATAGTTTGAATCTGGCATGGAATTATTTGCTCACCTTGAAATGTAAACCAGGTCGGAATATAGTAAGGACACATGAGGATATTTTTAAAATTTTAATTTTTAGTCGGCGCTGACGTTCTGAACACATTTAGCATCGATTTAAACAGGGGCGTTATTATTTCTATGTAAAGTGTAGACAAAACGTAATACAAAGACGCATAAAAATCTGGTGCAACATATTACCTATAGTCTTAGTTTTTGCTGTACCTATCCGTATTCAGTGGAAACAATTTTTTCATCTGTTATTAATTATTCGGTAGTAGCTATTACCTAGAATATACGAAGCTCGATAAAAGTCGAAAACACTCAATGATAGATAGCTCAAGGGCAACAACGGTGTGAGGGCTGTAGGTTGACAGGTGTCACTGGACTTCAAACATATAGCCAACTCGCCGCTAGGCTGGCGCCCACTATAGTAGTAGCGGTTGACCAAAATCAGCTGCAAATGGTGTTAAAGGTATGAAAATCGGCACGATTAATCTTTAGGCCATTTGAATCAATTTGACCCGTAGCACAAAAAAAAACAAACGGAAAGGAATTATGACGTCATCTTTTTTTTTGTATGGAAAAATTAAAAAAATTGTTCAGAAACCTATCGTGTGTGGTATTAAATGAAAGGGCATTTTGAGCCGGTTCTAAAAATATATCACATAAATATAGCAAGTGACGGAAATATAATAATATTTCCGTCACTTGCATTATATATACACATATATACAAGCCCTGGTAAGGGCATTTATTTGTGTGATGATGATGATGAACACACAAATAAATGCCTTTACCAGAATTCGAACATGGGACCTACTGCTTCATAGGCAGGGTCACTACTAGAGCTCCCGATACACGTGTTACACGCTGACACGGGTACCCGTGTTCTTAAGCCCGCCGGGCTTAAGAACCCGAACTACACGAACCCGCCCGGATTCGGAAACGTTTACACGGGTACCCGTGTACACGGGTACACGGAATCACGGATACACGAAATAACGGATCTTATTTACCCGCCGGTTCGACCCTTCACTCTCGTGTAGCGGAGATTCGTGCTATGAAGACATACGATTGAATATGTGGAAGGTTAGGAAGATTCGATTACCTACTTTGCAGTTTTACTGGATTGATTTGTAATGTCAATAATAGGTAGGTAAGTACAATTTGTTTCAATAATCATAAGATTAAAATTAACAATATCTCAGTAACCGTTGACTTCATTGTTGGTATTTCAGTTTCTTCATTGATGTAGTTTTTTGATAATTAAAGTAAACCTAAATACCACCACCACCATGTTACCATTTGTTGGGACGTCAGTCTTTCCGTGACCATAGCTGGTGCAACTCAGCTGAAACGTCGGAATTAAAGGTAAAAACAGTGAAATTACATCGCGGTAGACCCGTTTGTGTAATTATGTGTACAAAACGCGAGAGTTTAAAGTGTTATATAAACCTAAATGATTATTTAATACAAAAGTAGATAGTTATGCTTACTGAAACCAGAGTTGGGCATTATTCGAATCATTTTTAATCTAAATAATTATGGTGAGATTAATATTCGCGAATAAACCATTCGTTTAGAATTTCGAATAAGAAATGAATTATTCGAATAAATTACACGAAGGATTTTTGTAATACACACTCAGTACGGTTACCATCAGTTTGTCACTGACATAAACGCCGTCGAGAACGTAATTTACTTTCTATACATCCCATTTGCACTAATATGCGAGTGCGAGCGAGATGTATAGAAAGTAAATTACGTTCTCGACGGCGTTTATGTCAGTGACAAACTGTGGCCTATTTTATAAAGCTACAAGTTACAATTTACAAGCGGAAGTCTGTTTCTAACCCTATGTGCTATAACGAGACTTCCGCTTGTAAATTGTAACTTGTAGCTTTATAAAATAGGCCACTGATGGTAACCGTACAGATGGCAAATCTGAATAGGTATGCAACTGCAGCGTATTTTAGAGCCAAGGAAAATTTTGGGAAAGGCCCCAACTGACCGTCGCCATCCATGGTGGGGACAAATGGGAATTGTTTATATGCAGCGCCTATTCCCATTTGTTCCCGGCCGGGACAAGTGAGAATACATCCGATATTTGTGTAAAATATTATTATGGTCTACCCATATGTTCCCTGCGGAGATAAATGGGAATTCACCCATTATTGGTAATTATTAGTAATATGGGAATACACCAATAATGGGCGCATTATTGGTGTATTCCCATTTGTCTCCAATTCACGTGACCTACGCCATGCACGAGGCGGGGACAAATGGGAATGTTTATATGAATTTTGGTGTTCCCATTTGTCCCCGATATTGGCGTTGCCATTTGTCCCCACCTCAAAAGATTTCTATGCAGTGTCTTTCCCCATAAGTTTCTCGCGGGAACAAATGGGAATACACTCTTTATTGGTGTATTCCTATTTGTTCCTGCCCTACGTGACCGCCGCCATACGTGAGGCGGAGGCAAATGGGTACGATTTATATGCAGCACCTATTCCATCAGTTCCCGACGTAGACAAATGGGAATACATCCGAAAATTGTGTTCCCAATTATCCCCACCCCAATAAGGTGGGGAAAAATGGAAAATATTTTTATGCAGGCTCTTCACATATGTTCCCCGCGGAGACAAATGGGAATTCGACCATTATTGGTAATGATGGGTGCATTATTTGTGTATTCCCATTTGTCCCCGATTCACGTGACCTACACCATACATGAGGCGGGGACAAATGGGCATGTTGTATATGAGTTTTGGTGTTCCCATTTGTCCCCGATATTGGTGTTCCCATTTGTCCCCGTGGCGGAGACAAATGGGTACGATTTATATGCAGCACCTATTCCATCAGTTTCCGACGTAGACAAATGGGAATACATCCGAAAATTGTGTTCCCAATTATCCCCACCCCAATAAGGTGGGGAAAAATGGAAAATATTTTTATGCAGGGTCTTCACATATGTTCCCCGCGGAGACAAATGGGAATTCACCCATTATTGGTAATGATGGGTGCATTATTGGTGTATTCCCATTTGTCCCCGATTCACGTGACCTACGCCATACATGAGGCGGGGACAAATGGGAATGTTTTATATGAGTTTTGGTGTTCCCATTTGTCCCCGATATTGATGTTCCCATTTGGTGCCGATACAAAAGATTTCTATGCAGCGTCTTTTCCCAAATGTCTCTCGCGGCGTGGACAAATAGGATTTTTTTTCGAAAATGGTGTGTTCCCATTTGTCCCCACACCAATAAGGAGGGTACAGATGGGAAATATTTATATGCAAATCCTATCACTTCTGTACCCGGCGGGGACAAACGGGAATACATCCGAAAATGGTGTGTTCCCTTTTGTCCTTACAAAAATAAGGTGGGAACAAATGGGAAATATTTATATGCGGCTTCTTTTCCTATATGTTCCCCGCGGGGACAAATGGGCATACACCCATTATTGGTTATAATGGGTGCATTATTGATGTAATCCCATTTGTCCCCTATCCACGTGACCTACGCCATACATGAGGGACAAATGGAAATATTTTATATGCAGCGCCTATTCCCATCTGTTCCCGGCGGGGAACAATAAGAATACACCCGTTAATGGTGTGTTCCTATTTGTCCCTGCTTCAATGAAGTGGGGACAAATGGGAAAGATTGTTTGTCTTTTCCCACATGTTCCCGAAGGGGACAAACGGGAATACCCCCATTATTGGTGTATTTCCAGTTGTTCTCGCCCCACGTGACCGCCAATACATGAGGGGTATTCCCAGTTTCCACACCTCAAATCAACCAACCAGATAAACCGATAGAAAACATTTTCTTTTTACTATTGGGATATAAAACAGCTAAATAGTTATTTTGTAAGCTAACTATTTGACAATATTATTCGCAAATAATTTATTCGTGGGCTATTTTATTCGCCGAATAAATTATTCGCGAATGAATTGAACACGAATGATCATTCGAAAAAATTATTCGTCATTCGCGAATGATTTGGTAATTCTCATTCGTAATTCGTCATTCAAATTAATTTTGCCCATCTCTGACTGAAACTACCACGAACGGAATATGTTATATTTTCCTTTAACAAAATCGCATTTTGCTCACTGTTAGCAAAGCACCCTTGTTCGAGCTGCTGAGGTGAAAAATAAATTAAATTGGTACAACACATATCAATCACATTGAACATCCATATATACATTACTACAATCTCCGCTACACGCCAAGGACGGGTTAGGCCCGCGTGTATTTAAGGTCCGTTTCGCCGTGTACACGGGTACACGGGTACCCGGATACACGGATCTTAATTACACGTGTGCACGACTACACGTGTAGAACGGGTCAGAAAACCGTGTACGTGTAGTTCGGAAACGGGTACCGAACACGTGTACACGAAACCCGGACACGACCGCGAGCCCTAGTCACTACCGACTAGGCTAAGAGGCCATTTCATTGATAGATTGATAGATCACAATTTGTAATAATAAAAAATAAAAAAAAAATACTAAAACTAAATATTTTCGAAATTAATTTCTTGGGGTTAGATATGAGGATATTGGGTATTATTTGAGGTATATTTTGCAAAAAATAATTCAACGGTTTCGTATCTGGAGGAGCAAAACTTGGTATGTTTTGAAAATTATTTTTATTTTATTTGAATGCAACTTGCAAGTGACGGAAATATAATAATGTGATATATTTTTAGAACCGGCTCAAGATGCCCTTTCATTTAATACCACACACGATAGGTTTCTGAACAATTTTTTATATTTTTCCATACAAAAACAAGATGACGTCATAACTCCTTTCCGTTTGTTTTCTTTTTTGGTGCTACGGGTCAAATTGATTCAAATGGCCTGAAGATGAATCGTGCCGATTTTCATACCTTTAACACCATTTGCAGCTGATTCCCGAATTTCAGGCTGTACCGCTAATACCGCTATCACTACTAGCTAGACTCGCCGAGGCGAATCGAATCGAATCGCAATAATTCGCCTCCTATATTTTCTATGCAACTGCGTCCATTGACGAAGAGCCGCGGCGCGCCGATTGTTGTGTAAAAATATAGGAGGCGAATTATTGCGATTCGATTTGATTCGCCTCGGCTAGTGGACGCCAGCCTTTACGATTCCATATCTACCCTCGTGAACGCAGCTCTTGCGACTCCACCCTGGATGGCCGGCTAAGACAAGCCAGAGGCAGAGGAATCTGTAACACCCACCCACCTTTCGGGTGACAGAGCTCCCCCAAGAACACACGGGTACGTTTTCGAGATAGATGAACTTGTAGACACGTTCCACAGATTGTGTGCCAACCAGTAATGGAGTCGTGTTCGGACTCTTTTCTTTTTAACGGCCCTCTCTAGTTGGTAGTGAAAGTCGGCCTGTTTTCTACAGCTACCCTAAACTTCATAATCGTAAAACCACATCTTAGGGATGTACCCTGGTGACTATCGGCTTCTCATAATTAGCCATAGATGGCGTTAGTATGTACTCGTGTATGTTCTGAGCGGAGTTCTTAGAACATTACACTCTGTCTACGAAACGGAGGTCCCGGGTTCGAATCCTGGTTGTATTGAGCTTACTGTGGTACTAGGCTGATGTATTAAGATTGTCATATACCTCCCATGGTATAATAATATACTCCGCCTGGTACTCTATTCCGAGATTCGCGTATGACCTAACTGACACGGGCCTACGTCATCATGCTGTTTACAGGTTCTCAAACTTTAAAATGTGGGAGAATTTTAACCAACGGTGAAAATTATTTTAACGGCATTAATTTTAAGTTATTCATGTAGAAACATAGTAAAATAAAACAAATCTAATGTAATAAATTAACCTTTATTTATCTATACAAGACAAACGTTTAAAAAACTAATTCACAGTTACACATTAATTACCAAGCTTACGACGTGAAAAGTTTGGAAAACACTGCGACTGCTGACACTGAGCGAGAAGGAAATAACAATTAACACGCGTTCGACAAGGATGACGGTCAGGGCATGAAGTTATCTAGATCCGAATTGTCAAATGTGACAGCGCTATCCTGTGTTGCCAGTAATGTAAACAGAATTACCCGAACGTCTGAAATTTCTTTCGTGAATCGGAAGATATTGCTAACGAATAATTAAAAATGACGTGTTATTGTAAAATTTAAGATAAAATACATTATAAATGAAAATTATAAAATTATAAAGAAATATTTTAACTTATTAACCATAGCTATAATGTACCCATGTAACACAATAACATTGCCACTTTATTTCAACATAACATGTTATGTTGAAATAAAGTGGCAATGTTATTGTGACGTAGCCCCGTGTCACTCTGGGAATAGAAGACCATGTTTTATTAGACCATGATACCTCCTATATATCTAATTATGTATACCTACCCTATCTTGCGTGTATAGCTTCGCAGACATGGTTACGTCATCGACGTAGTTCGGGTGTCAGGAGACATATCTGTCTGGGAACATTCCAAGATATTTCTTACTCTATCCCTCAGCTAACTATTATCTTATTCTTATGTGTAAAACGTTTATGGTAGTTTTAAAATTAGGTTAATTATTGTGCCTTAAATGACTTATGGAACTGTGAAAGATTTCGCAATGGTTAATTTTTGTTTTCTGTCCTAAATTATGATGATATAAGAGAATTTCTTTACGAGTACTTACGGTATAGAATATAATTATGATTATGAACTAGGGTTTAATATTCGAATAGGTATACTGATATTACTGATACAGATATTTTACACTATGTGCTGATTTAAATTAACTAATCGTTAATAATTTAGAACATTTAATACTAGACTATAACTGGATTCGAAGAAAATTCATGAATTTCATTGTATAGTTTGAAATGACAGTTTTACGGCTACTGTAGTTATGTGTGGTGCAGTAGTGCAGTAGGTACCTGGCGAGATAACAAATAATCTGCGTCATTTCATTGGGCGTCTTACACGTGCCGTACGTCGCTATCGCCGATTAGTACATATAACGTCACATTATGCAACGGAAAATGCACCAGGGCGGCCGCGCAATGCCAACTTCACGCCTGTTATCGAAAATGTGGCGTTCATAATATGTAATCATAACACTGCCTAGGGTTTTATCAATAATTCTGACTTAAAGGCAGCTCGTGAAGATCATATCTAGATGTCGCAAAAACGTAATTAATTTTAGCTAGCATCCGAATATTTATAGCCAGGACATGTAAGTGTAAACTAATATGTAGTAGATACGTTTCAAATCACTACTTATATACATATCACATACCTTATCGCTGGTCACACAGGAAACTAGACTGTTATTATTGCGTAACAGTAGCTAGCAGCAGGTGCAGTTAAATTCTTTGAGCATGAAACTCTAAAACTGGCTAAATAGAAACAGACGAAGAGGTTTGTTCGAATGTTTCGATTATAAGATTGTGAAATTCATTTGATATTTATCTCAGTGCGTAGGTGCCCCTTCTCGCATAACATGGATAATGCGTTTAATCAAATTACATAAGTATTTTTAATCATAGATACACAAAAAAATATTTATAAACGTCAGTATTTTCAAAGAAAAATTCATTTATACCTACTTATTGGTTCGTACGAATTACTGACATAATTAAAAAGCTATAACTCACGAGTGGGTGATTAATTCAATAGCCGTTTAAAATATTTTTCACTATTTTCAATCGTGGCTGAATTCCGGATTGCCGTCGATGACTAACCTGTGAACAAATGACAATATGACAGACGAATGTTTGAAATGTCACATGTCACTATGTCACCGTATTTAAATTATTTCGCTTAAAACTTGATTTTTTCTTCGCAAAGGTGATGAAAAACATTGTGTGTAACTCCGGGGGTAAAAAATATTGCCAACTCGAGTCATTCATCCCCCTCGTATGCAGGATTTCACTTACCCCCTTCGTTGCACAATGTAGCTACCTACTATTATTTGTGTAATTAATTAGTGTTGGAATCATTAATTGCATATAAAAATACGCTTTTAAGTATAACGGGCTGGTATGTACTGAACATCAGTTCACTAACACGTTACTATTTCGCGGATTAGCAAAGTAATATTTTTGTTTTAATTACAATGTATTATGTGTCGTAGCCATCTGGTTTAGTTAGCCAGCTAATTAGTCGCCTAGGCCGATAGAAAATCACTCGTTTAACAACTTGGCGCATTGAAAGTCACTAGTCGGCTCTTTATAAACGACTGGTTCCCTCACCCAGGAAGTGATTTAAATGTAACCTAAAAAAGTTAGAGAATTGAAAAAAATAAAATATAAACACTAACCTAACCTAACCGAACATCAAATTCATCAACGTCCAAATTGACTAAATGACTACGCGACGTTTAGCCACCTGGTTAAACGATTAGATCAATGTCTTGGCTGGTTGTTCTTCAGCCAACTAATTAGCCGGTTAAATAAACCAGTTGGCTAGCTGCGACATATGCAATATGCATTACGTCAGACGCCCAGGAATAGTATATTATACTGTATTTAAAATAAATTATTTTACACAATGCATGAAATAAAGCACCAGATAATTATTAGAAAAACACAGATAGGAGTTATTTTTAAACACAGCATGTTCTATTTAATAAATTAGATAGAAATATAAAAAGTAGGTGAGTTGACCGTGACGTCACGATGTAATGTTTCATATAAATTCCATATTAGCAAATCGTTTCGACAGTTCTAAAAAAGTAATTGATTAGACTACGAGGGCAACTCTGAAAGTTCTTAGAAAAGGCTACTTAGAGATCATATAACAAAAAGAGGCATATTATTTATGAAAATATAACTCTTTATACTTTTTTTGAGGTATATGCAATTTGGTCGTTATCTGTGTTTCAGGATTGATGGCAATTTGGAAATTGTACGTCGAGCGTTATTCCAATTTCGACCTAAGAATTTTTTTGTATTACTATTTATAACGATTTTCATTGTGGGCTCAGCCAACAACAGAGTTACAGTACAGTAGGCTTCAGTTATAGTTTCATAATGAAGCTTAGTTCTTGTACGTCTGTTTATTTTTTAAATTACACATTTAATCGCTTTTGTAGTTATTCAACGGATGATCATAGAGAAGCATGTCATTCAAGAGTGACGTCAAAAGTTTACATCGCACAGTTGTGCGGTTAATAAAAAATACTGGCAAAAAATTGTATATCAGTAGTTTTTGATATCCCTCAGTATTCATATGACACTGTTAAAAAAATCTTGCTTAAATTATTTTGTGTCAAAAAAGCTTGAATCCCGATGGGTACCTCATGAATTTCATACAAAACCTCCGAGGACCTAAAATCGCCATACAAAAAAGGCATTGGAAGAATGAGCTGTGTGCGCTTCAGGGTAATCCTATCCTAATGAAAATTTGTACGCGTGGTAAGAAAGAGATAAAGCACGCATTAAAATAAAGAGTAACGTCCTAATTACTTCAGCTTTTTCTATTCTAAACACTTTCAGTTTGCCCTACGTAGTAGGAAAATACCCTATCAAGCGAGGTAAATGTTATACAAAATCCGTTAACCTACTAAATCTTAACGTCGTTATTAGCGGTTGAATGGGGAAAATACTTATCTAGTCTAGTTTCTCAGGCGTGATTAAGCCCGACACGGGAGCCACCTTTGCTGTTATTCCTAATGCACCGTCCGAATAGTAGGTAGGTAAGTAAAAGCAGAATTACCAAATTGAAATGTCACGTGCACCATGTGGCGTATACATTACCAATTATTATAATTTCCATATTATTATTTCGACTTCTTTATACATTTCACCGTATTTCATTAGTACTTTAACGCCTTAATGCATTGCCTTGTATCTGGACTAGAGACAGTAGAGACACACTGCGGCGGTAACACTAGTATCTAGTGATACACCAAGGTACACCTGAATATTAGCGTCGGCTTTATCACGTGATTCTGGTTATACAACTGACATAATATTAAAACAAGTTCGGAATGGTGTGGCGTGGCGTGTTTGGGCCATAAATGCAGTTTGATCGCGCGTAGCTCGGAATCAGTTATACTGGTTTGCTCGAGTCTAACGTTCGCATACGCTTGTCAACTGATGGGGATTACGGCTCGAAAAGAGACCGAGGGGCAATCAATTTCGAAATTCGATACCAACACCCGACTCCGGCTACTCTATCTAATAATAAAAACAAGTTAACAAATAAAATCCTCATATCCGTATATTTATATTTACTTAACCTACTTGCCACTGTCACTGCATGAGAAAAATCTACAGCGTACCTAAACTATTTTCTATTCAAGAATAGAGCTTAGATTCTAAGGCCTATGCCATTTCCACAACACAAGGCAGTTTAGTAGTTTAAGTAGGTGATGCAAAAAGAATTAAGTACATTTCGCATTTAGTAAATAATGTATAATGCGGCTTTCCAAAAATCACGTTTTTATTTACTTGTGTTCATTTATAAAAAGTAATGTGATTGAACTTGCCAATTCAACTTTAGTTGAAATAATTAAGTCATTGTGAAGTCACTACCGGTCGCCTACCCCACCTGACGAATAGGTAGAAGTGGTTAGGCTTGGAGGGGTGATGATCTAATAAAAGGCGTTGCTCCTCATTGAAGCGACCATTATTATCTGAGCAGCCTTAGGAGTAAGACCTTAACAGCCTATGCTGACAAAGTGTCCTAAAAGTGTATTATTTACTGTACGATGGTGCTACTAATATTACTATAAATAGCGAATGTGCTGTTAGTTTAAAAAGTGTGCTGTATAAAGTTATAAATAAACGATAAATATGAGTATTTTACAACGAAGACCTCAGCCCTCCTACTACGAGTTACCACGATTAGCGCTCAAAAGGAAGCCGAGCGCTAACATATATATTCTCTTTCCCTCTATTTTTTCCTTCTATGATGTTCTTAAGGAACAGGTCGTGTCGTATAGTACTACTCCTCTTTTATTTTCTATTGCTTTTATTATATTTATTTTCTCTTTAATCCTATCTAGAACCCTCACATTTGATATTTTTTCTGTCCAACTAATCCCTTCCATTCTCCGCCAACACCACATTTCGAACCTTTCCAATCATTCTCTAATATCTCATTGTGTTAGTTTCAATCAAATAAAAGAAAAGGTTCAGATCGTATCATACCAGAAGGTTAAGGAGTTGGCAGAGGACCGGACGAGATGTAGATTGCTCCACCGACAAAAGCACAGCTCTTAAATATAAAGAAGAAGAAGATGGATATATATTGTAGTGTGGATATCAAATTGGTGGATTTTTTTTTCCTTAGTTTACTTGTGCAATAGTTGTACATAGGTATATTTTATAGTTATATTAGTTATACACATCAAACAATAATGTTCAAGCATATGGATACGTGGTAATGCTTGTTCGGAAAACCGCAACGTTCGATTATACAGACAACTTCCGCTATATCTACTAAGTCCTATTTCAACAACCCGAAAGCTAACGAAGGCGGTTTCAGACTCAACATCGCCCGGAGCAAAAAGAAACGGACGTCTATGTTTATAACTTTACCTAACCATAACCTTTCAAGAGTAACGAGAACCGGTAGCGTTGTATAAGTAGTATGTATATTTGTTATAATAAAGTCTCTGTTATTTGTTTTTAATTTTTTTTACTCAGCTTCATTCGATGAAAGACGTGTAAACGACAGGAAGTACAGTCACCGATAAAAAGAGTAGTTTTTTCAAAAACCTGTTTTAAAGCAGTTACCTTTAAGTTTATAATCATATGTTTAGTAATATGTCGCTAGGAAAAAGCTAATAAATATAAAGCTGCTCACCTGCTTTAAACAAAGGTTGTATCTGCCACTGACAGTCTCATTCCAATGTCCTCTCGCCCTCCATCCGTAGGTACGTACACTATTTAGGGTATTCAATTGTGACGTGCAATGCTTTGTGTTGCTTGTACTGTCACGTCTGAAAATACTGATACGGACAAAGTGCCAAAAATATGTATACTATACACTACCTTAATATATGGGCAATAATGTCATATACATGTCGCAGGCCGATCGTACGATCAGGCAGATCGTAATGTTCCTGTGTAATGTTTTGACGATAGTCACATCAAACCAATATATAGGTAGGATAGGTTCGTTAGGTTGCTTCAGATGCCCGAAGGGCTAACTGCCCAGAAATAGGAGCCCCGCTTTTCACGTTTCACGATATGCCTAGGAATTTCACGATATGCCTGATCTTACGATCGGCCGCCGACATACATACACATTCTAATGTACATTTCCTAAACTTATAGGTAAATTCGTGTCCTTCTCTCTCTCTCACCGAGAGTTTAAACGTGAGCGAGATGGAAGTGCGTGCCTGGGATATCATGTTATTTAATTTATATTTTAAATAAGTTTAAATAAAAAAAATTACCAATACGTTCCCTGAAGCATGATAACGCTGATTTTTAGAAGCAATTATCATATTTTTAGTTTAGGTGCGTAATTTGTTACAAATTTTTAAAGTGCATTTTAGACCTCTATGCTCGTGATTTTTTTCGGTCGAGTGTAAGTGAAAAACTCAGGATTCAAATCGATACAGTCCCGCGGGAAAGGCCTCAAGGTCCCTAATTAAATTATTGGCAGACGTATTGTGATCCAAAAAAACGCTACGACTTTACGTATTTGATCTATGAAACCGCACCTTCATTGACCGAAGCGTAGCGAAGGTCTACGTTTTGACTCGGGCATTTTGCTTTTGTATGTCCGGATGTTCTCCTCTACAGGTCGCAATTATTAACCGATTCTCGTGAAATTTTGTAACCGAATTCTATGATTCGATAAAAAAAGTTTGTCGAGCCGGTTTTTGGAAATTTTTTAAAATGGAAAAGTTGTGACAGCTCGCGCTTAAACAAATAGTCGTATCGGTATCATAAGAGTGTATTCTTTATGAGACATGTTTACAGATGGCCAAAAATTCAGATATTTCATTTCGCTGGTTTTGGAGGTAATAAGATATTTAGTTTTTACTTGAGAATGAGTAGCTAAATTTCATCACCTTTTAAGAACCATCATGGCGTATTTTGCAAACGTTCGCTTTTTTGTTTGCACAGAAGGTCTGGGTTCGATCCCCAGTAATTATATGCTGGGATATAACTTATTGTATTTTTTTTGCACTTTTCGTATTGTTTTTATTTTATTTACTATATTGTCATCGTGCCCAATAAGATATGCTCGCGAGGTCTACAGCTCACAGAGCTAGCCACTAATATAATGGCATCTACTTGCAAAATGGTCCGCATTTTTTGGACCCTATACTTTAAATTGTTCCATTATTTATCTCGTAAGTAGATATCATGATATCACACAACAGAATTACACAAACACTCACACAATTACCCAAGAATAAGTTTTTTTTTCTATTGTAATGTAACAGAACAGGAAGATGTACCAATTACATTTACAATCCGTCTACGGTTGATGACACACGTGCTCGGATAATTAGTATTTGATGAATATGGAGTTTGGACTAAAAGCCATAATAAAATCAAAATAGTACCACGCGATGACTCCTTTATACAATAATCGTTAATACTTGTAAATAAATTACGTGTACAGATTAAAATTAAATTAATTAGATTTTATGGTTGAATGATTTTAAATAAGCAAATAAATACTTAGTATACTTTTTGATCAATCTTACACAAATCGACCTATAATTATATGTAGTCCCTCAGTAAGCTTGTGTTATGTTAATTATGGGTACTAGATGGCGATATATTACTAGGTATATATATATAAATGCTTATATAGAAAACAACCATATTCAAGAACAAATAAATCAAGACAAATTTAATGATGCTGTCATAAAAACCCATCAAGATGCCCGCAGGGGCAGCCTGGAAACTGTAGAGCACAGCTACAAAGACCCATACCTACTTAACATACAAAACACTCGGTACGTCGTCAAACGGATAAATAGATGACAATGATGACATGATTTGCTTGTCTGGGCCAGATGCACAGATACGGAGCGGTGCCGAGCCGAGTGAGCCAGGCGGTGCGGCTCAGCGGCTGGCGGTGCGACCGACAGCGCCGCGGGGCGCCGGCCCGCCGACCGGCGTCCGACATGCGCCACGACAACACTCGTGCGATTTTTCTATTAATGCGAATTCAACCTACATTTTAGAATACTTGTTTGATAATGTGAATGATATACTCGTACTGAAGCGTATTTCAAATAAAGTGACCAATTTGTTTTCGTAGCTCTATAATCTTGACGGAAAAAAGCTGACTTCACATTCACATAGCAGTTTGAAATGTCATTGAAATTCTAAGAACAAATTAAATTACTTTTTTCAAACATGCAATGAAATATTGATGTTATGTTCCTTATAATAGGCTGCGAAGTATGACGTTTCAGGTGCGGCTAGGACAAAAGGTCGTTAATGGAATTTCATACACATCTTGCAGGCCTAGGCCGGCAAAGTCCTCTTTTTTAATTTTCATTTCACAGATATTTGTGACACAGCATCGTGGCATTCATCCATAAAAAAAAACTAGAGGCAGTATTTGCTTTATGGTTCGTAATGACACTCTGCCACTACGCCTATAAAAAAAAAAACAAAAAACAATGTTTGCTATAATATGCAGTTTTATTTGTATAAAATCAACATGAACTTAATAAATAATACATTCTATAATTTTAAATTATAAATTTAACTACATAAATAAAAACATTTAAAATATTTCATCTAAACGTTAGCGGTAAAAAGGTCTACTCAAACACGCGTAGTTATATTTTTTAAATTGTTATGGAGGTAAAGTTGAAAAATATTCATTCTGTTTTATTGGATTTATGGTGCGTTATTGATTTTTTGACTTTAATATGAGTTCCGACGAAATAATGAAATTAATATTAATTGTAATCGTATGTGTTGGAATTGGCAGCGTAAGCAGAATTGATTTTAATAACTTGCTGCCTCTGCCGCCAAGTCAAAGACGAAGTATGTATATGGTTGCTTATGGCAATTTTATTATTTGAGAAACTAAGAAAAATGGCTTACAGTTTATTAGAAACAGTTTTGTGGCATATTTTAAATGAATGTAACTACAAATTCGTCAACACTGTGGAAATTATACTTATTTACTCCATGCATAAAGCCACGATGTATGTGAAACATGATATCAACATGAAAGACTATGTAAACTTATGTGACGAAAACGACAGTCAGACGGATACAAGGCGAAAAAATCAAAGATACATGAAAATATACGGATAGTAAAAATACACGACTCGTGTAAAACATACGCGTGATAATGATATAGGTACGTGTTGGTTATATTTTGGGTGTAGTTTACTTTTAGTTTTTTCTATAAATAAAACTTGGGTTTCGGAGATTTTTTATTTTATTTATTTCATTGCATGTTTGAGAAAAGCACTATACATACCTACCTCGGCGGGAAATGGGGTTGCCCGCGCTCAGACCTATCCGGCTCGCTTCGCTCGGCCGTCTATATGTCTTCGGCCGGCAACCCCTTTCGTCCCGGCCTCTGTAGTAATGTACTATTCTATGATAATATTTATTTTCTCGTTTATAGTCATTGAAATTATTTACAACCTTAGTGTATCTCTTAACAATTACAATTAATTAGGGCTAAGACGTAAAATACTTACTTGACGTGGCACTGTTTATTTAAGGGTCTCCCTAACGCCAATGACCTTCGATCTGAATCCCTTAGTTTTCTAATGTTTTTTTGTACACACAACAACGGCATTAAGCAATATACATAGTATCCCATATTTACTTCAAAGTTCATTTTCTTCAAGATATTTGCCATCAAAGTTGAACAATTTTAGGCCTAAAAACTGGTTTTCTAGCAATAACTTTTGGGTGAATTAGTTACAAAATTAAAATCTCTGACAGGTTTTGGGAGACGTACCCAAATATGTAGATTTCGTATACGTAAGATCCTTCACAGCAATCGAGTTACGAAAAAAGTGTTTTTTTAGACAATGTTTAACAAAATCATAAGTATTAATTTCTTTCAAAATCCGGTAGACAAGAATGGAGATAAAAGATTGAAGAACCGATAGCCGATTGTCTTATAAGTCTATCTGTAGTGCAAATGTAGGAGATACGACCTAAAACTTGTCAAAAATCGATGAAACCCGCAGGTAGCCCCTTGTTTGGTTTTTAGAGTATAAAAAACAAAAAAAATATCGCTACAAGAATGCTTATAAGATTTGAGGATACCTCAATTCCTCATGGAATTCATCATCAGAACTCTACCTTGACAAGTATGTTGATTAAAAACCTTGGTGATCAAACTCAGCGAAGAAGACATCGCCAAACGTGTAATAGTTGCGTGTCGTGGAAGTGTTCCGTTCTGGTTTTCATCAGCAGATCCACTTCAGCAAATGTCAGTTTTTTGAATAAAAAGGAAATGCTTAATTTGTTGATGAAAACACTAAAATCACAAAGTATATGTTTGAGGAGTTCCCTCAATTTCTCATGGATCCCATCACAAGAACATTAACAAAAATGCGATCAATATGTATTACGTAGGTTTACTAGGTATATTATGGCTCCTCTACACGATGGGCCAGCGCCGGCCACTCCAAGGGACGCAGCCATGCCGTAGAATGAGATAGCAATATCACTTGCTCCCTCTAACGCATAAATGCCTCCCTTGGAGTGGCCGGCGCTGGCCCATCGTGTAGAGGAGCCATTAGATTTCATGAACACTCGATATTGGTTTGGTCTGTCATTGTTTTTGTGTAGCCACCGTTGGCCCTAGTTGTATATGCAGCTGTAATGCTCAGCCAAGGTATGGTTGGACCGGATCGATACAGCGATTGCGAGCACGATGCTTGTTTTATGTAAGTATTAAATAATCCTAATTGTAAAATAGTCGTTATGTTATATCTTCTTGCTGTGTAACTTTTTTACTGTATGTTATCTCTATGTCTTTTTCTTCTTGTCTGTTACCTTCCGTGATTCTTCTCACTTGATGGTCTCATCGGAAGATCAGCGCTGGAAGCCACCAGCAACATGCTGAGATGGGGCCATTTCGTGGCACTTTAATCTTATTTTGTGTTTTCTTTTATATTATGTATTGTATCGATTGTTTGTGCTTACGAATAAATCAATTCTATTCTATTCTATATATGTACCTATTTTAAATAAAAAGAGTTCTGAAATACCTAACAATTTAACGACCATTAAAAATAATAAAAACATACAAATCAACCGATTTGAGAACCTTCTCCTTTGGGCATTTTGTAGTCGGTTAAAGATGTATCAAGTATGTACGAAGTATACTACTTAGGGTCAGGTGGGGTAAATAATTAAAAGCCTTGTGTGTAGACTTCTTTTTGAATGGAATAGGAATGAAATAGAATAAGTTTTTTGGTGTTAAAAACTTAGTCTTATTTTTACCCGTGTTTTATATTTAGGTACTCCACCTGACCCTATTTGGTCAAAAACAAAACATACGAAAAACTTACTTTACACCTATAAGCTTGCAGAAGGTAGGTACACTCAGTAAAATGCACAATAGAACCCTGGGTCCCCAAGCCCTGGTACCTAGGTAAACTAAGGACATGAACCCAAGTAAAATCGTCAATCATTCGATTATTTACGATTGTATTTTAATATCACTTTGCCATGAAGCTTTATCTTAACTTTGATTTATTTTAATATAATGTAAAACGATCCAACGTTGGTCTAGATAACTGTTTATGATAAGTGTCACGGTGGGCCGTACCTGACGTGGCTAAAGCGCGTCATGATTCACGCTTCCCGCGGCTGCCGCCCCGGAGTCTATCTGCGAACAAACGGCACACTCAAACCACATCGACTGCCTTCGACGACCCAGGATACTGTCTCATCTCAACAGTGCCTTGCTTACAAATTTGTAAGTATAGACATTGCGATTGTGATAGTTCCTGAGCGAAGCCAATATATTAACTAAGCAAAACACGTAATATCGAACTTTTAAGAGCATCTTGACATTAAGATAAATGTTGCACTGATGTAGGTATCATGCAAGTCCAATGAAAATTAATAGATGTCTTATTATTTGTTTTCAGTTGGTATCTGACTTTCTATTGATAATGGCGCAATGCTGAAATACCTACTAAACGAAATGGCGAAATACTAGAGCAAAACAAATTAATTTACTTAAATATGTACAATGTGTTTGTACACCTATAGTGGAGCTGTTAACCATAAAACTTTGAAGGGGTACAATTTAAAAATGGTACAGCAAAAACTTAGGAATGAGGGGTGATTTGTCGATAAAAACGGCTCCACTATAGGTGTAAAAACACATTAAAGTTCGAACTCGTACCTAAACACCAACCTCACCTCAATGTTCTCGAAGCTACTACAAATAACCAAGTGTGTTTGACGTTCGCCTAAATTGACGGCGACATGAATAGGTAACGCGGTCAAACCATTATACATAATGCAATCGTAGAGTGCTGAGATCTATCGAGATGCTTCTTCATTCAAGGATTCGACCTGATGCATGTTTATTGCTCGGAACTCGGCCAGTACATACAGGTACATGTAGTGCATTAGTACATTGTGCAACGTGGGGGGTAAGTGGAATATTGTACGAGGGTTTATTATATTCACGACAGCCATAGGCTGGAGTGAATTAAAGACTCGAGTAACAAATATATTAAATAATAAACGTAGGTATTTTAAAAGTAAAATTCCTTTATACCTTGACTTTATTTTTTACTTATAACCTTCATGGTTCGTATGAATTAGTGACATAATTAAAAAAAAATATATATATATACGTGTTTTTATTGAATTCCGTTAACTTCGGGGTATAGTTAAGTACGTTTATAAGAACTAAATGGCATAGTTAATTTTCAAAAAAAAATTTTTTTTTGTTTTCTTTTTTGTTTTTTTTTGTTTAAAAAGTAATTAAATGTAGCATATAGCGTTGCTGTAACACGGGCATTACATTTAACTCAACCAAACAATTGAAATTTGTGACATATCAATGTCATTTCGTACATCAATCGACCGAGATTGTACTTAAGTTTAGTAGCAAATGTATGAACTCATTCTAAACACTAATCAATATGTAAGCCGGCCCTAAGGCAAGTGTACACGCTTGTAGAGGCCTTATAGGAAAAAAATAAATGGGAGTTATGGATTGTGCATACCTTATATAAGATAATACCTGCATGGAATAAGGTATTTTTCGGGCAAGTGTGATGAAAAAATATTTTCCATCGTATTTTCACGAAAACGTACGGACGTCTCTCTTTTAGTCAGTACAAAAAGTACTGAGGTTGTCTGAAGTAGCATGACAAATACGAACGTTTCCGTGAAAATACGATGGAAAACAATTATGCACTGAATCTTTACTAGTCTGAAAGCTTTATTTCAATATTAATTTTAATAATATGTATGCTTTATTTGAAGAAAAAGAAGAAAGAAGAAGAAAATAAATTTATTCAGTACGCTTTTATTAGTATAAAACATAAATATCACTGAAAAGGTCTCCCTTCAGCTTGATGTCAAGCTACCTTTCAGGTATCTAGACGCTGGTCTTCCGTGGAGACCTGTCCAAGCGATCGCGTCAGCACGTAAACTTAACTAACATAATAATTTGCATATCAATTAAACCAGAGGATAAATTAAAACTCAGACGATACACACGATATAGGTACATTTCTTACAGTTACGAAAATATAATATCATGTTTAGATTCACTTTGAATTGACTTGAAAACTTACGCAGCAACAAATAAATA
Organism: Cydia splendana; assembly: GCF_910591565.1. Lineage (NCBI taxonomy): Eukaryota > Metazoa > Arthropoda > Insecta > Lepidoptera > Tortricidae > Cydia > Cydia splendana. The sequence goes on from NC_085987.1 coordinate 25,658,594, forward strand.
AATCAGTACAAGACCCACACCTTTAATTTCACTATATCCTCTAAAGCTCCCGTTCGATTAAGTAAATTCGTAACTTAGCTGCAATATATCCAATAGGTAAAATAGAATTATTTGTGTCGTAAGTTCGAAGATTTTTTTGAGGAGTTTCCTCACAATCTCGTTTAAAGTTGGGGTATGGTAAACATACGTCACGAGTGCTGTTCGAGGGGCACTACTGGCTGAACCGGTTCTATCAATTGGATATTAGTAAACTAGCTAGTTTTCTGGACACGGCAGTCTACAAGACCTAATTAATAAACATAAAACCTCTTTAACCGTAATGACAGCATTTTGATTACGAAGAAAATAAACTGTCAAAATTGAGTGAGATACGAGTTTTCAAAAGTAACCAGACCGTGATGACAATGATGACACGACAATGTACCTGTGGGTAGACATATTTAAGTACCAACTCGTATATTGTAAAAGTTCCATACCAAGTAGCTATTGATAAGTAAGATGTATGATGAGTAAGATGTAATACAAAGACGCTTTATTAGCTAAGATTTATTCATAAACGCGCTACAAACCTCAATTAGCTAATAATCGTTTGTCTTTAACTCTTTATCTGTAATTTTGACTTATGTATTTGTAAGAAAGGGATAAAACATAATTTAACTAAATCAGGCCCGTAAAGTTTTATGAATAAGGGGGTAAATTAAATAATTGGGAATCAAGAAATATCAACACACCGCAAACGCATCTGAGTATACGTACTAGGATATTAGGCAGTACCACTGGCAGTACCTACACGCGGTCATTACCTATATACCTATGTCATTACCAATGGCGAAATCCCATCTATGTAACGCATACAGTGCAGATCGGCTAAAGTTCGTTAGCGGACGATTAAGCTCGTTAACCTTTGTATGTGACGGTCGATGGAATTTTAAAAGCATATTTTACGGATTGTCAGAATGAGGCTTAAGTCGCATTTATGCACACACGATATCGCGCGGTAGGTACGCACTAAATTTGAATACCTTCAGTAATTTTTAGCCTTGCTAAGCGTGATCGTTTTGTTAAATTTTACTTCCTAATTAATTTATTCGTACAATAAGTTTTATATTTTAGGTTTTTATTGGGTACAACACAACAGAAACGATATCCATGCTCATCAACTCATCACAAATATCTACGTCCATGGTATAATAATATACTCCGCCTGGTACTCTATTCCGAGATTCGCGTATGACCTAACTGACACGGGCCTACGTCATCATGCTGTTTACAGGTTCTCAAACTTTAAAATGTGGGAGAATTTTAACCAACGGTGAAAATTATTTTAACGGCATTAATTTTAAGTTATTCATGTAGAAACATAGTAAAATAAAACAAATCTAATGTATTAAATTAAACTTTATTTATCTATACAAGACAAACGTTTGAAAAACTAATTCACAGTTACACATTAATTACCAAGCTTACGGCGTGAAAAGTTTGGAAAACACTGCGACTGCTGACACTGAGCGAGAAGGAAATAACAATTAACACGCGTTCGACAAGGATGACGGTCAGGGCATGAAGTTATCTAGATCCGAATTGTCAAATGTGACAGCGCTATCCTGTGTTGTCAGTAGTGTAAACAGAATTACCCGAACGTCTGAAATTTCTGTCGTGAATCGGAAGATATTGCTAACGAATAATTAAAAATGACGTGTTATTGTAAAATTTAAGATAAAATACATATAAATGAAAATTATAAAATTATAAAGAAATAATTTAACTTATTAACCATAGATATAATGTACCCATGTAACATGTTAATTTGAAATAAAGTGGCAATGTTATTGTGACGTAGGCCCGTGTCACTCTGGGAATAGAAGACCATGTTTTATTAGACCATGTCTACGTCAAACTCGGAGTAATTAACAATGGAGCCGCCATTAACAGGCGTTCCCCTCTGTCGAAAATAGGCGGCCAATGGTCAACCACATTTCAACCATATGTATGGACTGACGTACCTATACATTTGATGTGCCCCTCCCCCGCAAAAAACGGCAGACTATTTTGTACCGAAAATTTTAGACATGGCGTCTCCGAAGACGTCAAACGGTCTCTGAGAAAAACGCATTTAACTAATTTGCAAGACCGAAGTGATCCGTGAACAAAGTTTTGTACGGAGCACTAAAAAATAATCAGCATTTATTTTGAAGTCTCCATCTTCAGGTATGTAAACAAATCATAATACGGTATTTTATTGGGCAAGAATATCCTAATTAATTAATTTCAGGTGCAGTAGGCTTAGAGAACGGAGTTTTTGAAAACGCTATTTTAAGTCACAATACGGTTGCCAAAAATTAAATTAGCAAAGTGATTATAAATCGTTGTTCATGAATGACAAAAATATTTCTGTTAATCAACCGCAGTAACGTCAGAAAATATGAATAGGTATGCGTGTAAAGATGTTAGTTTTCAAGGTCAGTGTCTTTCATTGAAATTTATAATTTAAACGCTAATGTACTTTTAAATACCATATCGAGATAAATCATTTAGGTACTCTTTATTTTTTCTTACTTTTTTGGGGTATATTTTCACAGCCCGCTCTCTATTTTTGTAACTCATCTAGGTACCTATTATTTTATCTAGCAAAAAATTAAGTTTGTATCTAACTATAAGAAAACACATTCAAACTTCCATCCGCTAAAAAATCTTAAGTACTCGTATGGGGTCATCCATAAATTACATTACACGAATTTCATCATTTTTTTACCTCTCGAATAAAAACGATATACCTATCGTTGAGGAAACTAGTTATTTAGCTGTACCGCGAATACAAAAACATCAAAACAAAACAATTTTCGGCTACAAGTGAAAATAAAGTGACATCGCAATGTTTGTGATTCCCCCTCCCCCATGTCACATTTTCTTGACCCCTCTTTCGCCCTAAACGTGTGACATAATTAATGGATGAACCCTAAATAATCTCAGTAATATTACCAGTAGTAACGGAATCATACCAGTTTTCCGGTTCCCTTTTGGATGAGGGTTCGCAATAAGAAAGTTTCAAGAGTACCTGTGGATCCGGTACTGTCTAGTAGGTACTTATGCTATGTACCTAGGATCAAACTCATAAAATGTTGGTAGTAATAGTAAGTAGCGACTTATACAAAAAGTCCGGAGTACATTAATAGTACATTATTGTCGAGGCTCGGAAGTAGCTACTTGCAGGCTGAGGATTCGTTTTAAACGGACGACCTTGGGAGTCCGTTTAATTGAATCCGAAGCCAGCAAGTAGCCTTCCAGCCGAGTCATATATAGTGCTTTTCTCAAAAATGGTGCAAAAAAATATAAATATCATAGAAATATTTTACAAAAGCAACGTTCTTACGTATATATTTTCACAGAAAAAAGTAGAACCAATTGAAAAAATTAGCTTTGCCGCCTTTTTATTTTTTTAATAAAAAAATAGAAGTGTATTTTTCTGCCTAAAATACGCCAACCTATTTGAGACAGCTAAATAGTCGCGGTACTAATCATCTGTTTGGCTGTTTAATGGGCCTGTGCCTTCATTTGATATGGCCATTTCAACTTTTAAAAAGTTTGGAACTCGACAAATAATGGAATTTGTATGCAACATTGCAGTCCCAAAATCGAGACTGCAATGTTTTTAATTTTTTAATTTTTGACTGACCATAAACTACGCGCTTCGCGACCTATTTTTTAAACGGCAAAGTCGACTTTGCCGTCCATTTTTGAGAAAAACAAATATACCTACCTAAATTTAAATTTATAGTTTGCCCTTTGGTGACTTAGGTTAAAGGGCGACACACACGGCGAAAATAATAATAAAATAGGGTATCTGACTACTGTCAAATCAGTTTATTTTTTCGAACTGTCTATACCAGCGGTCGGCAACAAGCGGCCCGCGGGCAGCATGCGGCCCGCGAACTTCTCACTAGCGGCCTGCGAGCCTCCCTGGCTATTTTGTATGTAATATGGACAAACGACAATGTCTGATAAAGTCATAAATATTAACAAAGTGCGGCCCGCGTCAACTTCGTAAACTACTATGTGGCCCTTGGCTACTAAAAGGTTGCCGACCGCTGGTCTATACGATTTGCTCCTATGGAATTTATATGAAACACTAGCATGTGACGTCACGATCAAATTACCTACTCTTTATAGTATTATAAGGGTTTTAAAATAGGAATTGTATCCAAGAATAACTGCTGTTTACGTTTCTGTATCAATCTTAAGGTGCTTTATTTCAGGGGTTGGTCTGTGATTTCATGCATGGTGTAAAATAATTTATTTTAACGTTTTGAACGCCACAGACGGCAATTGACGTCAACGCAAAATCGTGTCAACGACGCCAAAGACGGCATTTGACGTCGATCGTTTTTTGATGAAAATCTACTGAAAAACACCCCACTTTTAGGTTGGCATTATTTATTCACAAAACTAAATTTTACCCCCGTGGCGTCACGTCAGTGGCACGGCAAATGGATGCGCCGTTTGGCGTTCAAAAGGTTAAACACAGGCAAATACCCTATACTTTATGTTAAGATGCCTGGATATAAAATATTATATTATCTTAAGGTAACACACACACACAGTTGTAAGTGTTGTAACGATAATATAAATATCCGCGTCGATAGCTTAAGATTTGTTCCATTTTGCATCGGATATTAAGTGCACACTCTGTTTAAGGATCTTGCGATATATTTAGCATGTTAAGATTTATTTCGCATATGACATCTATACATCGCTATAATAGGCATCTTAACATAAAATTTTCAAATCGCTTGATAGCTATGAAAATGTATAGCTTAGCCGTTTTTGATAGGTGATACAAACTGTATGGTGAGCGATATTTTATCTTAACGTAAAATATTATGAAAGGTCAATGTGGCTAATCCCGTCATATTTTTGAGCTAGTTTAACTTTAGTTGAAAATATGAAACCTTTATTTTAAACTATTTATTTACCCATGGCGTGCATGTAGTTGGCTAACAATTGACTTGGCTTTCAAGGTAAATTATGAAATTCAGTGTATCTACGTTGAATAATTTACGAGATTTTTTTTTTTTTAAATAGTCAGGTAGACGAACTTTCCGACAAATTGGAGCTAGTCCGTCTAACAAGATGTTTCCCTAGCATAACGAAGTTTTTTCAAATCTATTATAGTTGGAAATAAACACACGCAGATTTTTATATGCATTCAGGCCTTGTACATATAGTGGAGTAAACGAAGCAAGATGTTGTATGGAGACCCATGCATTAATTCCTCAGTCGATGAAATTTTGCTTGGTTATTGTATAGTATGAGCCGAAACTAACATATGAAATATCCAAAAAAAAAAACACTCCTAAGTTAGGTTTTTATACGTAAAAATACAAATCTGTTTATATATTGAACCGAGTAATTCCTCCGTCCAAAATTATTTTACCAAATAAGTTATTTGTATCAGCATGTGATACTAGAAAAAAATCAAAAACTTTTGTCAAACATGAGAATATTTTTTTATGATAATTCCTTTTTTGGTGCTCATTTTCATCGGAAAATTGCTCTGTCAATTTTTTCTTCTTATATGATCTTAGAATATAATTTAGCGTAGAGGGTAAGAAAATCCAAAAAAAATGCATACCCAAATTTATGTATTTCAGAACTATTAAAAACTGAGAGTGGAAAATTTCTCAGCCTGATTTCTTTTTAAATATATACTGAGTAGTCACGTATACACTTAAATCCAAAATATCCAAAAGAAATATCATCCAGGACACCGAAATTTTGGAAGCGAAGATAAATCCATCCCGCGGTTACGCAATAATGTACCGTCTTCCTTTAGCAGTTTAGTGCAGATTAGCGTCCTTGTGCTTCTAGTACGACCCGACCGCGTGACCCGCAGCCTGCACTTAATGGCTCCTCTACACGATGGGCCAGCGCCGGCCACTCCAAGGGACGCAGCCATGCGGTAGAATGAGATAGCAATATCAGTTGCTCCCTCTAACGCTTAAATGCGTCCCTTGGAGTGGCCGGCGCTGGCCCATCGTGTAGAGCTGTAGAGGAGCCATAAGAAGGGAGTTGTCGTTGTCACTAGTGTGTGATTCTTTACACTACATTTAGTGATTTTTTGCGTTTTCTTTGTACCGAATAATATAATTATATTAACGTAGTTTCATATAACTTTGATTAGAATAATATCACGCTAAAGACGTTAATAACAACCGACATCAAATACACTACTAAACCACTACGACCAGTTTTGACATTGACAATGTCAAAACTGGTCGTAGCCGTACTAGAATTTTTGCCACGTAATAAAGATTACTTATCGTATGCTTACCGTTAATAAATTGCGATATCTTAAAACTTAACCGTCAAGATCTTTAAAACTACTGAACCAATTTTGATGAAACTTGCACTATAAACTGAAAGGACCTAGATGTTAATGTTGCAATGTTTGTTCTTCCAATTTTGAATCTTAAATGTATATACCGCATAAGTGCTTTGGTGCTATACTGTTAACTTATGTGTAAGTTTTTAATAAATAAATAAATAAGGTTGAAACGATAAAAAATAACTATGGGACGATAATCCTTCGCTACATTTTTTAAATTTGCCGCCTTTTTCTACTGACAAGATTTGCTTGACCAAGTATATTTTACAAAAAAAATATTGCAGCAGTGGCAACATTGTAATAAGTTTTTTTGGTCTTGAATTACGTTTTTTAGTATAGAAAAGCAGCAAGCCGCCACCGCCGGGTAGTATAGGGCGAGGCGCGGCGCGCGCGCGGGCGGCGGCCGGTACCGCTCACGCACCCCGCTTGTACTCCGCTCCCTACACACTGTTCCCGTTATGTTTCGTTTTTAATGCGCTCGTTATTTTTTTGGATGTTTTTATAGATGAATGGAAAGAAAACTGTGAACTTAATTCAATAAATAAAATGGATAGAGAAATTTTCCACAGCGAGTAAAAAGGCAATTTCTGAAAATAGTATAGTTACATGGTAATTTTTTTGGATTTTCATTTTGTAGGTATAAAACGGCAATAAGCTGGCATTCCAGTGAAAAAATTAGACTGAGCAATTTTCCGGTCCAAGACACACCAAAAAATTATATTTTATTAATATTGGTATTTCTGCTGGGATATTTTTTTGGATATTTCATATATTATTGCAATACGTTACATGAATATGTCCGGTGAAGAAAGTTTGAACGGAGCATTTTTCTGTAAAAAGATATTAACGATTTGAGACTTTAGGTATTTACTTTAATTCTATTATTATTATTCTTTGGATATTTATACAATACTTTTTATTTATTGATACTTTATCATACTGTTAAGTTTTTTCTGGCTGAGGAATTACTGCGGGGTCCACTACCTTTATTTACTACACTAATAAGATTTACAATATGAGTTATCGGCAAAAATCTTTTTTGGGGTTATTCCGGCATGTTTTGGCAAGCAGATGAGCTCAAGCTTTAAAATAAAATTTTATTTTTATGCACTATGCAGTCAGTCAGATGTAGTGCCGTACTACACTCTACCGAAGTACTTAAATCTGTCGCCATGGCTAAGACTATTTTTTTAGTAGTGATATATTACCCTGAGCCATCGCTTACAGGTCGATCCAAACACTGGGCAGTATTCATTGATTTAAGAGCCCATCAACATGCACACTAGCGCCACTGCTAACTAATCGTGATTATTTAAATTTAACGACAGGTATTTAAAAAAGGGCGCCGCTACGTACTGTATTGTGTATTTAAGTACCTTTTGAATACATCAAACTAGTTTTTTTGTTGCTGGATTCATCAATCTATGCGTCCAAAGTTAAAACGGCCGTTTTTGTTTTGAGTTCATAGATCGACGAATCCAGCAAGTACTTAAATACACAATACAGTACGTAGCGGTCCCCTTTTTTAAATACCTGTCGTTAAATTTAAATAATCACGATTATATAGCAGTGGCGCTAGTGTGCACGTTGATGGGCTCATAACAATTCCTCTTGGTTTTTGACCTAAATAACGTTTTACGATAGGTTCTTTTGAGTATCGCTACTTACTTATTCAGAGAAATTCAGAATAGTTTGTTTCTACCAGAAATCCACTTTTCAACCGCTTTGCCAACAGTCTTAGATAAGTGGTAGATCTACAAACTGTCTTCGGTCGGCCTAGTATTCAAGTAAAGATAAAGTTACTATAGTTCGTTTTTTTAGCATTAGAAAGAACTTGCAAGAAGGTAAGCGATTATGACAAGTCTTTTAATGGAAATTCGCTTTTTAAAAATCAATAACTATTACTTATGAAAGCAGAAGAATATAAAAGATCGTATTAGATTCATAATTGTTACATATTTGCCGTAATTTATTTTTAAAATGTGTTTTTCAATTAAAAGACACATCAAGATTGTTTACCTTTTTTCTAATGCTAAAATAAACGAACTATAACTATTTATTTTTATCAATGTGGCTTGGAGGTAGGATGATTTAGGATGAGGATTCAGGAAAAACTGGACTAAGGGTCTAGAATAACGTTCTCTGTGTGTTAGTAAATCATAAAACTGATTTACTGGTGTCCCTCGATTACAAGATTTTTGGAAAGAAGTCTAATTACAAAATAACTGCAATACTCCTTGCATTGTTATTTACATTAGCTTGTTTTTCTTAATTTATTTCGAAATAATATTTAGAAATTACTTCTTTTATTTTTCTGCAATCTCGTAAGTAGGTATAGATATGTAATGTACTTTACAGTATATGATAAGGCCTTCCATTTCATTGTCTTTGAATCCTTATTTTGACCATTCAGACCAACCTACCTATTGCATTTGTGTTTGCATGTTTTGATTTGCAGTGATTATCTCTAGCCAGGCAAATGACTAAAATTTAGCCCATAATAATGATGTGTACGACGGTACGGAACACTTATTACCGTAGTCGTGACTCAGGATTAGCCGATTTTTTCTTTTGGAGTTATCATTGTTATTAATTATGTCCTCAAATATTCTCTTTATCAAAAAAAAAAACCTTGATGACCCCTGTTCGTTATGAGAGACCTATCCAATGACACCCTTATACTATAGGGTTGAATAATAGTATTCATGCCCTGAGTTACGACACATATGTTTATATGTCGTAATATTTACCTTAAGTAGAGATTATAAGAAATAAAACGAAAACAATATCTTTAAGTAAGGATCTAAGGATCCTTTAAGATATTATTTTCGCATTACGAAGCTGGCAACTCCTCTAATTTGAAGGGAAGCAATGCAATGACTGTATCGAATAGAATTTTGATGCATCTCTAAATACGGAATAAAAGAAGATATAAGTCTATGATTATAAAATGGCATTGAACTTCAACCCTCTTGAATATAAACCAACCAACACACATGTAAATAATATAATATCCGGGTGTGTAATGTTTAATACAATTATAAAAAATCTATCATATATTTGTTATAACGCCATTTGATATATTATTGTATGTTATAATGTAATTTTTATAATACGTTTCCTTTATTATATAGTGATTTCATCTAAACTGTCATTGATATAATGCCTAATGTAATATAATTTTCAAATAGTATATAGACATGTTTTATAATGACATTTGTTATATTATATTTTTGTATAACATAATACTTCATACAATTTTATCAAGTATAAATACATATATCATATAACATTTTTTGTCATATTTCATTTAGTGATAACCTGATAACGTAAAGTTTTACATACTTTTTATAACTAGTATGTAGGCCTACTGCTTTTGCTAGCTATTTTATTCTAGGGAGGTCGCAGTTCTAACCTAACCTACTTTTTCACGGTTTTCGTTCTGTGGGGGCCGCAGTTCAAACCTAACCTAAACCACTTTTTTGATAGAATATTTTATTCTACGGCGGGTCAAAGTTCTAACCTAACCTAACCCTCCTTTTGTTAGGTAGTTATTCGTTTGTGCGGAGTCGCAGTTTCAACCTAACCTAACCCATTTATGTCATGCAACTATTATGCTACATAAATAATTATGTGATGTCACTTGTTAAAATAAATGATATGCTTTAGAGTATGTAATAATTATGGCAATGTATATTAGACGAAGTGTAAATATACCTTATGACCACAATACCAATAATAACATTATGTATACCGTTAATTAGGTATTACGGTAGTATGACATTTATTACGTTATTCAAAATAACGATATATCAAACTATAATATATGAAAAGTAATTATAACAAATGTAATGCACCCATAATATCCACTTTAACTCAACCTATACATTCAAAAGCACATGATGACTGTTTATAGGTATGTCATGATGACCGGTCTGACCCAGTGGGTAGTGACCCTGCCTATGAAGCCGATGGTCCAGGGCTTGAATCCCAGTAAGGGCATTTATTTGTGTCATGAGCACAAATATTTGTTTCCGAGTCATGGGTGTTTTCTATGTATTTAAATATATGTCGTTGTAGGAGTACCCACAACAGAAGCCTTCTTGAGATTACTGTGGGACTTAGTCAATTTGTGTAAGAATGTCCTATAATATTTATTATCATTTATTATATATATGTAAATTCATTTTCGATGTAATATAAAGGATATGAGCAGGCTGAAGAACATAGGATACTTAAGGGAGAAAAATATTGAAATGTCTAGAGTTGATTAATATATTGACTGAGACTTTTACCAAAGCCAACTTAATCTGATAAGACTTTCTAGATACCAAATTGAACCAGTAAAACAATGAATTTGTTAAACAAAGTCAAGAGCAAAATCTAACGTAAAATGTACTCCAATAAGACACCTGTCTTAAGCAAAACATACTTTTTAAGGTACGTATGGATAATAATATACTGTCTACAAATACTTACTGCCTGCCTTTCGATGAACTAGGTTGGTTAAGTATATCGTCCATTCTGTTTGAAGGAGCATGGAAGCTTCACGAACTAATTAGATTTTTATGCCTTCGAAACTTGACTTCGCTTTTTAAACGCAAAGTTCGATAATAAAACAAAACGTAAAAGTACTACCGAAAGGAAAAAATTTCAAAATGTCTCAAAATAGAATTGGAAAAAAACTGTGATTCAAAATATTTAAGCTAGAACAACAAAAACACTTGGCACGCACTTTCGATAACACAAACCGATCACACAAGAAATTAGAATCTAATTCAAATGACAAGCGATGGTCAAATGTCAACGTCAAAACATTACGTGCAAAGACATTACGTGATAACAGGGAGACGTTCTGAATTTAGTAATGTAAGTAGTATTTTTTGAAAATAAATATTGTTAAAATCTTCGTTTGTGTTGTGCCAATAATTTACTGATTATTGCATCAAATATTGTAATCATAGTGGTAAGTTCATAATATGTAAAGGTGTTTTGAATAATCTTCGTTTACTAACGGCCTCCCTGAGGCCGACGTATTCGCGGACGGTATGGGAACGTTTGTAAAGCCCGTTCCACACTCGTGCACGAATCGCGACGCGAAGCCGTGAACGCGAGTGTGGAGTCTAGTTCGCTGATAGTCTGTGCGGAAAGAGAAGAGTCGTGGAATGTATGGGGCCCAAAACATTCCACGACTCTTCTCTTTCCGAACATACTCTATGCAAAATCGACTCCAGACTCGCGTTCGCGGCTTCGCGCCGCGATTCGCGCACGAGTATGGAGCGGGCTTCAGAGGGGCTACCGCGAAAACCGAAATTCGCAAATTGCGGGGATCTTTCTCTTTTACTCCAATGAAGGCGTAATTAGAATGACAGAGAAAAATGCCCGCAATTTGCGAACTTCGATTTTCGCGGTTATAGCCACTGGAGGCGTATCCAGATTAGTCAATTTTTCGCCAATCTGATTCAATTGCCCGGTCGAATCAGGAGGTGCGGACGCAAGAATACCAATTTGTGAGGCCAGAGGGGCTACCGCGAAAACCGAAATTCGCAAATTGCGGGGATATTTCTCTTTTACTCCAATGAAGGCGTAATTAGAATGACAGAGAAAAATGCCCGCAATTTGCGAACTTCGATTTTCGACAGTATTTTCGTTCTGGGTCATTTTTTCAATTTACAGGGCACTAATATCACCATAAATCGAAAATTGGAGATTAACGCCAATTTCATTTCTGATCAACTCGACCGATATGATCACAGCGGCTACCGCGAAAACCGAAATTCGCAAATTGCGGGGATTTTTCTCTGTCACTCTAATTACGCCTTCATTGGAGTAAAAGAGAAATATCCCCGCAATTTGCGAATTTCGGTTTTCGCGGTAGCCCCTCAGTCCCGTCTGGATATCATTTAAGCCCGCTCCACACTCGCGCATAGGATATAATACAAGGCCTATTGACCAAGGCCTGTTCACTTCCTAAGAAAGTTATGTCCCCAAATAATTGCGCATGTGTGCGCCTTAATCTTCTATGTGTGCGTTGGCCTCCGGGAAAAAGTTGCGAGTAATAAAAATAAAAACATTTTTCTACAGCAACATTGCTCCCAACTCTGATTTAAATTATCACGAATTTTATACAATATTAATCATAAAACGGGACTTAAAACGCTTAAAACTTAATTACATGCGATTAAGTTTTATAATGAATATTTGCTTCCAACTGTCTTTATTAATGTTCATAAAATATATGGAGGGTAGGTACGTCTACCCACCATAATAAAAAATATATTTGTCAATGACTCTGTCCAACTGCTGTGGTTAAAGTTCATAACGAAAATTTTATTTATTAACTCTTTAAATAATACATACAACGTGTACCGCTACGTACCACTTAAGACTGTAAGTCTGTACCTACATGGATTACAGCAATGCACATAGAAAATGTGCTAAATGCGGAGCAACGGCTGTTGAAGCAGCCAGAGTGAAATTTACAACTTTAGTGGGTTCAGAAGGAACCGAGTCATAACGCATCTGGAAAGCGTATTAATTAACCGTGAAGAAATGTATGAATACAAGTTGGAAATCTGTGTAAAATGCCGTATGTAAAGTGTAGTGTATCTGTGTGTAAAGTGTAATAGGTAGGCATGCCTAATGTTATTTGTATAAAAGGTACTGAAAACTTGTGAATGCGCTTTATTAATGTCTATTTTTTTATTAAGTTGCCAGTTGCCAGTTTTCAGTGTATATTTTTATATGTAAAACATTTTTTAATAAATAATATATATAAAGTTATAAACATAAACATGCCTTTTATTTAAATCAATTGATAATACCACAAACAAGGGGTAATATTTGCATCTTGCATATATTTCGTGATATGAAGATAACAAATATGTTTATCAACAGAATTACTACCTACCAATACCCGCCAGGCTAAACCGGTTGTCAACTTTAGTTCCATTGGTACACAAAGACGGCGCCACTAGTATAAACGTATAAACGGTTGGGGACATTTTTTTGTATGGAGTTACCGTTCTTCTCCTAGTGAGTATTATATTCTTTGCTATTGACTTCCTTGAAACGATGGGACCCTTCAAAATTGTTCATGTGTTGTCCGTTCCCAGACGAGATTGCCAGTAATTAACATCAAAATATTCTACTACAGCAACATTGCTAGAACTGGCTTTGTCTATAGATACGATTTCTACTAACAAATCAAATTATTTTATCAAATATATTTTGATTTGTATTTTATGAAGTAGTCATATGTAAATTATTATTTATTTTTTGATATATGTATATTATTATCTATTATATTTCAGTTTGTCTTTGTCTATGTTCATAAAATCCACGAAGGGTAGACGTGCCTTCTACCCTCCTTGATAAAATAAAAAAAAATATTTGTCAATTGGCCTCTTTGATAGGCCTTGATTTGGGTCTGGCCGGTAAGAACATAGACAAGATAAAAGTCTGTAATGTCAATGCTGTCATTTAAGTCATTTTTTTTTTTTTTGTTAGCCTGATTAAGTGTCCCACTGCTGGGCAAAGGCCTCCCCTCGCTCCCTCCACTCAACCGGACATGTCTGCCGCATGCACCCTGAAAGGTGGGCCAAAATGGTTACGGAGTGGGACCCACGGAACACCATAGATGGTGCTAGCCGGAGTGCAGGCAGACCGAAAAGGAGATGGCGGGACGACTTGGACGTATTTTGTCTGGATTGGCGGGAAACTACAAAAGACAGGGTTAAGTCATTTAATGCAAAAATATAAATTTTAATATAAAACGATTTATTCACTTGAAATATATTTATTTACCTATTAATTTTAAAAATAAAAACTATTTATATGTACGAGCAACATACTTATCTAAATGCGTCTTCGCACAGACTTAGTTAAATTTAAACCGATGTCTCTCTTCCTTCCTTGCTGTATGTATCCGGCAATGGCGACTTCATCAACAATTCTTATCCGGATTATGGAAAGCCCTAATGTGTGTGTGGAAACCGTTGTAGTAAATCAGAAACAGCGATAATTTCAAGGTAAGATATATATTAATCTTTAAATAAAAATGAGCGTGCTAATTACCAAATTCAAATGTAATAATTTAATCATACTATCCCCGTAAGTCCCGCGGACGCTATATCGCGTCCGAAATTATAATCAAAATTCAACATAGATGTAAAACCCCACATTGTTTAAGCTGGTAACCCTAGGAATTAGCGACGTTAGTAATTAGGAAGATAGATTTATATTGTTTAATTTTTTGACTATTTTGTTTTAGAAAGTGAATCAGCAGATGGCTTGAGCGTGAGATAATAATATAATCCTGGGCCGTCATATGATTTCTTGGAAAAAGCTCAGAAGGGCACGTATCTGCCGCATATCCAAACTAGTTACCCGGTGACCAAGAACGCTGCGCGGAGCTGTGAAGTAGAAAATGTCCGATAACCGGATAGATGTAATAACAACTTGTAACCATTTGCCATATCAGTGTATGTATTCATATGTATTATGAAAATATTTATATCTTAATAATACGTAACTTTTTGTTACCTTTTATATTTCACGAATTTCTGAATATAGTACCTAATCATTGTCTTTTAACGTATTTTTTTTACTTATTTGTGAAATGCTAATTTAAGAGCCCAACAACGTGCACACTAGCGCCACTGCTAAATAATTGTGATTATTTAAATTTAACGACATGTATTTAAAAAAGGGGCCGCTACGGACTGTATTGTGTATTTAGGTACCTTTTGAATACATCAAACTAGATTTCATGTTGCTGGATTCGTCGATCTATGAGCTTAAAACAAAAACGGCCGTTTTAACTTTGGACGGGTAGATTGACGAATCCAATAACATAAAAACTAGTTTAATGTATTCAGCAGTGGCGCTAGTGTGCACGTTGATGGGCTCTTAAAAACCTGACCCCAACAAAAAATAAAAACATACAAAAATAAATTCCCTCTCTGGGATTCGAACCCAGGACCATTAGCTTCCTGAACTGGATTACTGCCAATACCCGCTAGGCTAAACGGGTTGTCAATTCTAATTACAATGGTATCCTACCAGAGCGCTAGTAGTATAAACGAACTTTTGAAAGGGACATTTTTTTGTATGGAGTTATCGTTCTTCTCCTAGTGAGTATTATATTCTTTGATATAATATAATACGGTTTGTCGCGAGCCGAGTCGCGATCGCATCGGATGCTGTTGCATCTCACTATGTTAGCTGACATCGAAACGCGCCCTAAATGACGTCTGTCATCTGTCATCGAAGCTTACCTGTCAAATAGTTTTTTCTCGTCCGCCCCGGCAACGATATTGGCTTAGTTTTTATTTACTGTTATAAATGTGGGTAGTAAAGTGCTTTAGAGTTTCCGGCGCGTCCGGTCGCTCGTCTATTTCGCCTTCGACGGCCAGAGTTTGAACAGTCTGTAGTGGTAACAAGTAGATTGCGTAACGAACACGTGGTAGTTGGATGGAGACATGATCCCAGCACCTCCACCATGTCGCGAACTACCCCTTATGCGTGTGCATGTAAACTTATATAACTTATATTACTTTATATCATTAATAGGACTGCGATAACACACACACAAGGACGCGTCGCGATACCGAATAAACTAGTGCCCTGGTTCCTATACCGAGTGTGGCCTGTAACATGAGCAAAAAATTAAATTGTAAGCTGTACTCCTCATACCTTAGAGGATATAACCAACGGAGACGCCATGTCTAAAATTTTCGATACAAAATAGTCTGCCGTTTTTTGCGGGGGAGGGGCACATCAAATGTATAGGTACGTCATGTTAGATAAACGTCAGTCCATACATATGGTTGACATGTGGTTGACCATTGGCCGCCTTTTTTCGACAGAGGGGAACGCCTGTTAATGGCGGCTCCATTGTTAATTACTCCGAGCCTCATACTGACCAACATTTGTTCAGCGACTTTAAAAATAACTTGTGGTTTGATTTTTAATACACTTTAAAGTTTATTCTAAGACGCAATGTATTGCGAATTGCGAAGAAAAGCATCCGATGCGATCGCGACTCGGCTCGCGACACGGTTAGGCCTCATAAGCACGAGCGCTTTATCAACGCGCGTTAAGAAGCGCTTGAATCTGTCCGCAGAGTAAAAAGAGCCGCTAAATTCGTTTTAACGACCAACGCTTAAGTCGAAAATCCAACAACGCTTGCGCTTGATAAAAAACGCCACCGCCATCGTGTAGCCCCCTCCATGAATCTAGTATTTCAGAGCCCATCAACGTGCACCCTAGCGCCACAGCGAAATAGTAATTATTTAAATTTAACGAAAGATATTGAAAAAAGGGGGCCGCTACGTACTGCATTGTGTATTTAAGTACCTTTTGAATACATCAAACTAGTTTTTACGTTGCTGGATTCGTCAATCTATGCGTCCAAAGTTAAAACGGCCGTTTTTAGTTTGATTTCCTCGATTGACGAAACCAGCAACATAAAAACTAGTTGTTTTATGTATCTTTCAGTAGGAGTAGCAGCGAAAGCGCTATTATTGTTTGTCCTTGTCACAGTCTCTTTTTTTTTAATTCCCCACCGTAAAAATAGTATGTATTAATGGTATATGATTAATGGTGGGCAACAAATAAATTCGACCAATCATAGTGTCGCATTGCGTATGTTTTATCCCTCACGGAGGCACGCGTGTACCACTTTTATAGGATCCTACATTCTATGCCCCTTCCACACTCGTCCGCACGAGTATGGAGCGGGCTTGTGAATAAATATACATGTGAGCCCCCATTCCCACGGGCGCTTTTACAACGCGCGCTAAAAAGCGTTTGAATGACACAAATGGATACATGTGTATTCATTCACACGACAGCGGTGGCGCTTTTTATCAAGCGTTGTTGGATTTTCGACTTTAAGCCTTGGCCGTTAAATCGAATTTAGAGTGCGGAAAGATTCAAGCGCTTTTTTAACGCGCGTTGAAAAAGCTCTCGTGCGAATGGGGGCTTAGTATCCATTTGTGCCATTCCAACGCGCGTTAAAATAGCGCTCGTCCAAATCAGGCCTTAGACCAAGATAAACCTGCAACGATTTTGGTAGCATACGCAGTGTAAGTGTTAATACATAGGTACGTGATAATTTAATAGACGTTTGAAGTTTAATATTAGAGTCAGACCAAGACAAGTCTGCAACGACTTTGATAGGACACACAGTCAAACTTCTATGAAATTATGACGTATATAACACTTGCACTGCGTGTGCTATCAAAATCGATGCAGACTATGACTTGTCTTGTTCTGAATCCGCTCCACTCCACACTAGGGGGCTTGACTCTTCCACTTCCCTTTCGTGGCTGCAATACGGCCACATGGACCAAAATGTTAAAACGAAACTTAACTTTATTGTTTTAAATTAAGATTGAATGTCCAATAATCATATGTTTTGAGAAGTGGCCGTATTGCAGGCGGGCGGCGACTTGCACTGCGTGTGCTATCAAAATCGTAACAGAAGAGGACGGAGCTTGTGGCGCTGATCTTTCCATATATCCAAAGAGTAAAGTAAGTATATATACTGGGTCAAGCAGATCTTGTCAGTAGAAAAGGCGGCAAATTTGAAAAATTTAGGCGCGAAGGGTTATCGTCCCATAGAAAATTTGAATTTCGCGCCTTTTTCTACTGAACTTCCAAATTTCAAAAGGAGGTGGTTATCAATTCGGTTGTATGTTTTTTTCAATACGTTTAAACGAGCAATTTTTGTATATATATATATTTATTTATATATATATCCTATATACGGGGATCTCGGAAACGGCTCTAACGAATTTCGATGAAATATGCTATATGGAGGTTTACGGGGCCGAAAAAATCGATCTAGCTTAGGTCTTATCTCTGGGAAAACGCGCATTTTTGAGTTTTTAGGCCCCTGTACATATTGGGCCAGCGTTGGCCAGTCTGGGGGACGCATTTATGCGTTAGAGGGAGCAAGTGATATTGCTATCTCATTATACCGCATGGCTGCGTCCCTTGGACTGGTCTGCGTTGGCCCAATATGTACAGGGGCCTTTATATGTTTTTCGAGCAAAGCTCGGTTTCCCAGATAGCTTTTTTCTCCGTCATTTTATTGTACCGATTTTGAAAATTCTTTTTGAAGTGAAAACTTCTTTAGCGGCGCTGGGCACTTTTTGTGGGGAAAAAAATGATAAACTCGAGACAGCGTAAGGCGATCACGTGACCGTAAGGTTTAGATGGCCACTCATTTAGATGGCATTTAAATCAATAAAGAAAAACTCAATGACATTACATGAAAAAGGTTCTAATCTTGTACGGGTTGAAATACGAGGATCTCACAGTTACATTCTAACTTTATACCTATAATCACCCAAATAGAATTCAATAAAGCTACATCTTGATGAAATCGTTAATAAAAGTGAACTAGAGTACTGGTGAATAAAACTCAAAATATCATGACCAAATATATTTAGATGCGAGGTCTGCAAGGTAACTTTACAATTTCTATTCGAATTTTAAACAATTAACGCTACAAACAATGACTTTTTATACAAGATACGTCATACACTAACATATTATCAAGCGAAAAAAAATGATGCCAACCAATGCTGCCAACGTCATGGCAGCATCAGTTACAATTTGTTTACAACTTCATACGCAAATGCGTAAAAGAGACGGCACAATTAAAAGAATACCTAAGTAAAAAAGAGACGGCTAGTGTTTGTCACTTGCGCGTGAATTTGGTAAATCAGTGATACCACAGATTAATAAATAGTTACTACGTAACAGATACCTCATTCCCAAACAAAAGCAAAAATACCTACGCTATAATAGCCTACAGAACCCTAATAATAATACCTGCTGCTCAGGACAAGAAGAAATGTACCATAATTACGCGCACAAAGAGTCGAGACTGTGTTGCCCGCCGTTCGAGTCACGTGCCAACGCGTCATCGTAAGAATGCGCTAGGGTTGTAGCTACCCTACCTATGATGATTATTGTAATAAAACGAATGTTGCGAATCAAATATGTTTTAGTTTTAATATAATGATTTATAATTTTTTCACTTCTCGGAATTCTCTGTTATTACAATTTTATAAGTAGTTGAAAATATCCTAAATCGCGTAAATAATTTTAATAAATATTCAGGAGCAAAGCAACGGACAATCAACGGTTTTTAAAAGTTGTAATACGGTGCTACCAGGCCGATTAATTATTACGTCGTCAAAATTATTTAAAAATACTTTTTCTAACCCTTCAATATAATTATTAAACTTTCAGGTGGGACCTTTAGCCCGCCATAAAAAGATGAATTTTTATTATAAGCTTTTTCCTTTGTTTTTTTTACTTTTTCACCCATCTACTGCACAATAATTACGTGGTTTCGGCATTTCGAAGCATAAGCGCGGGAAACGCGCGGTGATATGCGGTGCGAGCGCTGAGGCGGGCGTTCGGCGGCCCTCTGTCGGTTGTATCGTCGACGATACGCCGAGCGGTAGGCATATAGCGCGTGGCCTTGAGCGTGTGACGGAGGCCTGGTGATACCATCATAACACGACGGCAAACAGTGAAGATGGCGCGAAACGTAAAACTTATTAGGAAAAAAAATATCAAAGAATAAGATGTTTGACAGAAGGTGCAAATCATTTTAGTGCAGTGCATTAAAGTTTACTACTAGTCAATTTTTGTACATGCTACGCTGTGCCCCTCTCTGGAAATTAATTCCCCGTAGTCACTGCAAACATTGACCAAATTTTAAAAGACACCGTCGCCAAAATTCTTAATGTTACATTCACACCCTCCAGTTGGATTCAAGCTACCCTTCCGATAAAATATGGTGGTCTTGGTATCCGTTTGACGGGCAGTCTAGCTCTCCCAGCCTTTTTATCGTCTGCCTATGGCTCGGCCACCCTCATTGGCGGTATATTACGTATCCCTTCAACCGCTAATGTGTCGGTGTCGTGCCTGGGGGACGCTGAATCGGTTTGGCGAGCAGACCACCCCGTCGAACGGGTACCAGAGGAGAAATCCAGCCAAGCAGCTTGGGACACCATTACCATAAAAATGCACCACCAATGCCTTTTACAGAGCTGCGACAACGACCACGAACGGGCGAGGTTACTGGCCGTTTCAGAAAAAGAATCTGGGAATTGGCTGCACGCACTTCCGTCGCGAAACCTTGGCTCAACCCTAGAGCCATCAGCCCTGCGAATCGCTGTTTGCCTCCGCCTGGGTTTAAAGGTATGCGAGCCACACGCGTGTAGGCGGTGCGCCCAACCGGTGGATGCGTTGGGACGGCACGGTCTGTACTGCCAAATGAGTGCAGGGCGACTTTACCGGCATGGCACTCTGAATAACCTGATCCGCCGCGCTCTTAGCACCGCTTCCTTACCCGCGACTTTGGAGCCGTCAGGCCTCTCTGCCACCGACGGCAAGAGACCGGATGGCTGCACTCTGGTCCCTTGGAGCCTTGGCCGTCCTTTGGCGTGGGACGCTACCTGCGTCGATACACTGGCCCCGTCCCACGTCGAAGGGTCTGCTCGGAAGCCCGGGACCGCCGCGGACCAGGCCCAGACTCTCAAGCGCCGCAAATACGCTTTCCTAATGAACGAGTACGAGTTTGCGGCGCTTGCAATGGAAACGCTGGGCCCATGGTCGACTGACACAAAAAAAATCATAAAAGAAGTGTCGGTCCGGCTAATAGGTGTCTCGGGCGACCACAGAGCAGGCTCCTTCTTTGCCCAGCGTTTAAGTCTGGCGGTGCAAAGGAGCAACGCCGCCAGCATCCTTGGCACCATTCCAGAGGCAGGAGACTTTGGTGAGGTTTCTTATATTTAATTCGTGGTTTAGTTTAGTTTTAGTATAAGTTAGTAAGTAAGCTAGATTAGTTTGATTTATGATCATATTGTATTGAAAATGATTGTATTGACATAATATTTTATCGCTAAATAAATAAAGTACTACTAGTCTAATCAGTTACTTTTTTAGAACTGTCAAAACGATTTGTTCATATGGAATACCCTTTTTAATTACTAGTTATAGTTCTTTGAATTACATATTATTTTTGATTGAACTCATGTTATTGCAATTTATTTAAAGTAAAAAATCTTTGTATAAACAGCAAAATACCTATTTACTTAATTGACGCGACCCGGACAATAATATGGCCAATAATAATCTTTAATTTGCCAATTGTTGTACTTAATTACAAGAAAAAATGCGTTCAAGTAAAAAACTTTAATATTAAAGTTGAAATTTATAGATGGTCAAGCAAATCTTGTCAGTAGAAAAAGGCGCGAAATTCAAATTTTCTATGAGATGATCGCAATACATTTTTCAAATTTGCCGCCGTTTTCTACTGACAAGATCTGCTTGACCAACTATATATTTCTTTTATTTGTACGACAAGCACCAAACAATGAATGCAACTTACCATGACGCGTCTGCTATGATAATCTATGTACGCACGTACGGTGCGTCCTTGTCATTCTCGCTGATGAGAACATAAACTTATCTCGTTCTGTCAGCCGGCGAAAATGGCGGCTGGGTTTATTTAATTCAAGATTAAACCGAAGAAAAACGGATTATTTTAGCTTTTACTTACCAATGATATGTGACGCCGTCAATTTTTTTGCGCTTCCGCGGATAATTTGAGCATTTCAACATAACGCAGGTCGGCATTTTGTTGCTTAATACACGTTATTTGTGGAAAAGTATTAATCGGTGTACACCTTCGCGCTTGCGTCAGGCAGACTAAGACAAACTCGTACACATGACACGAGGTGAGAGCTTCAATTTTGGAACGTGTATAAAACACATCTTGTATAAAAGATCATAGGCTACAAATTTGAATTTCGAATTTTAAACAAGCTCACTGACCAGCAATTTCGGAACTAAAGTTTTTCAATAGAAAGGAGGATGGGTCAATTACACATAGAGCTGCAGACATTTTGGTGATTTTGGACTAGTCATTGAGTTTTCACTTCTGTCGGCACTCCCGGAGTGCAACCCGTTGTTTTTTTTTATTGTAATTATATAGGTAGGTACAAACATATTGGTCCCGTTTTTGTCAAAACGCAGTTCTGATTATGAGATCCATGAGGAATCGAGTGAACTCCTCAAATGTTAAAGGCGTAGGTATAGTGATTTTAATATTTTCATCAACAAATGAAGAATTTATATTATAAAAGGTGACATTTAATGAAGTGGAACTGCCGATTATGATCAGAATGGAACTCTTCAACGACGCACGTTCACGTTTGGCGATATGTCCTCTTCGTTACATTTTTGTTAAGCAAGTTAAGTTCTTAAGCCACATTTTTGTCAAGATCGAGTTCTGATGATGGGATCCATGAGGAATCGATGGAACTCCTCAAATCTTAAAGGCATACGTATAGATATTGTTGTATTTTCATCAGAAAATGAAGCATTAAACCCTGTCGCATTTGATGAAATGGAACTGCTGATGATGATCAGGACAGAACTCTTCAACGACGCATACTACATGTTTGGCGATTTCAATTTCGACTTGGACTCGGACCCGGAACCGGTTGGGACCCGGACCTAGACTCGGACCCGGAACCGGTTGGGACCCGGAGAGTTAGAACTAACGACCCTTACAGAAACGAAATGCGACTAGATAATTAAGTGGGTTAGGTTCGGTTTGAACTGCGATCCTCACAGAACCGAACTGCTATCAGAGAAGTGGGTTAGGTTAGGTTAGAACTGCGACCCTTACAGAAACGAAATGCTACCTAGGATACCTACTAGAAAAAGGTGAATAAATGGATGAATTAGGTATATATATTATATTCTATAATTTAGGTATATGGCATTTCAAATTGTTTTAGAAAGTCGGTTTTTTTCTATCAAAGATTATTTATTTTAGAAGGTATCTATAGATTTTATAATTTTCGATAACTTCATAATAAAATTCATTAGTAGGTATCTGTATGAAATTACCTATGTAACTAACGTATTTATTGATTAATATATACTGTATCCGTGTAAATGACTTTGCATTTGCAAATACCACATTGTATGTTGTATGCGATCTTTTTTTTTAGAAGTTAGGAATGGGTATAGTACCTACTTATCTTATCCTTAAAAGATATACAGATATTACCTGTATAAGTACCAGCGAGATTTTTTTTTGTAAACCATAAAAAGAGATACAATCCCACCGTACATTGTGATACGAGGGCCTACCGCGAACCACGTTCGACGTGTTACCTAGGGAGGTGTGACAGGGGACAGGGGTATTTACAAGTGCGACAGAGAGGCAACACGTTGAACGTGGTTCGCGGTAGGCCCTCTGAAACGGACTAGGCACCGTTTTCGATTAAAGCATCTAGACAGCGTGATCTCTTCCGACATCATTAGCAAGAATCACTCTATTTATACTTAGGTGAAAACCGCCTGAAAATCCGTTCAGTCAGTTTTTGAGTTTTTCGCGAATATCTGGAAGAAATCCCTAAGGGATAAGTTCGCCTTTGTACTGCCTATCCTGTGCCATAAATTTTTGTTTTGTACAATAAAGAGTTTATACATACATATATATTATAGTCACGGCGGGGGAATTTGTATTATAAGGTGATATCGATATATGGAAGGAAGCGTTTTCAAATGATTTATTAGAAATATAAACCGAATAATTAGGCCGATTATTCGGCTCGGTAAGATCTGAACCGAACGTTCGTATACCTACAGCGAACTTTTGGCGGCCCATCTTTATAATAATCTATTTATATTTATTTATCTAAATGTATGTTCTTCCCTTTTAGACTTGGCCCACGTGATATTTCGCTAGACCCCCCCCGCCCCGCTGCCATAGTGATTGACCCCCCCCCCCCCCCCCCTATAGTATGACGTTTAAACAACGAGCCCCAGACAGGTTGCGTTTTTTATAAGGCCTGTGACATAATAGCAGTGATGTGTCTCTTTCTCTCAAGTATGATAATTAAAAAGAGTACTAAAATAAATAAAATCCTTACGGTAATTATTAAAGTTTTTATTTTCATGCTTAATTTGGCATTTGACTTATATTATAATTATAACAATTACTCAAGTAACAGCAAGTAAAGACAAAACTATGTATTTTGGCATTCAAACGTACCTATTTGATATTATCGGACAGTAGGTACCTATGTAAAACTCGAATTTTTATTAAATTTTACTGTTTAAAATTTGGTGTCGTCTACACATTTAAACAGTACTGTAGTCCCTGTGACTGAGGCCAGAAAAAATACCTCTTGTTGCCGTTAGGGACTGGATGGAATAGTAGTTTGTGTTAGAGGGGATCAAAATGATATATTTCCGTCAAGGGCGTACATTGAATCCTGAGCGTAATGAGGGATTCAAGTGTTAACGCCCAAGACGAAATAATTTTGATACCGTGTGACACATACTGCTTTTCACATCAACTATGAGGAAAATAAAAAACAATCTTAGTGTTGACACTACAGTGTTGCCACTTTTTAATTTCTACTCTTTTTTGCCAGGCTGTACATACGATGTTCATAGTTAATTATATTAATATTTTATACTGGCAATGAAATGTCGTTGAACAGAAAAGTGCCACTTTGATCCCTCCTAGCAGGGAAGAAAAATCCATTTTCTGATTAGGTGATGTGAAAATTAATTTTCCAGCTGTTCTCGTGTGGTGGGATAAAAGGGGGAAAGTTTTTATAAAACTAGCAACAAAGTGTTCATGTGTGAAAATGTATTGGTTAAAAATAACATCACCCACTCAGCTAAGTAATTCATTAATGTTATTTATTATTACAAAAAAAATTGTGATAATTATCAGCTTTAGCTAATAAGTCTTAGGTAAATAGAAAATACAATTTTACTTCCCTAGACGGTTGTAAAAAAAAAACATTAAAAATACGAAATACAAATTCAATAGCTTCCTTATTTATTAAAAAATGGTTTTAGAAACAATTTACTATTTCAAGACTACAATTAAATGCTTAATCTTAGGTTTTCGTTTATATTGTGCGCACATAAAACATGCACTACACTGCAGTTTTCGGTTAGGTACTTATAAAATGTGCACCAACAAATATTATCTAAAGCTAGGTACACTTATAATATTCTAAGATTAAGAAACAAAACCAACGGTTTCTTATAAATTAGAAGGGTTTTCTGTCTGAGAGCTTTTTACCACAACATAATATAATAAATAATCCTGTTAAACTTCTCTTAAACAAATCGTGACACAATATAGCAACATTATCAAAGCAACATCGTTTTCATCGTTGTCCGCTTTGAGCTTAGTTTACGTGAAAATGTTTAATGTAATCATATAAAAGGAAAAGAACTAGTATTTATCTAGTAAAGTATCACTGAATTACACATGACAGACGAAGCACATACACTGTTAAGTATCTACTTGGTGTCACACCACGGGCACAAGAAATCAAAGAACACGGGAGGTTTTTCTGCTGATATACGTTTTATTTTATTTAGTACATATGTATTCTTCGGACCGTGCCCGTGCCGAGTTATTTGTATAGTGTCAGCACGTTTCTCCTATTTGCGGGACTCTGCTAGCTGGCGCGGGTGCACGGACGCTCATACTACATTTCGTGAACCCGCTCACTTCACCCGCTCCGTGCAACCGCGCTAGCTAGCGGACGCCCTACATATATTAACATAATTCTCTAGAAACCTAGAATCTGGCTGGAAGTGCCCTATCTAGCAGGCCATTCTTTAAATTTACCTCCCAGGAATTAATTCGACATATTACGCAAAGTATGCAAAATTGTTATTTTATTCAGTAGTTAGCTCTACCATGCCATAAATAACTAAGTCATTGTATATAAATACATTTTCTTTTTTTTACATTTGTACAAAGTAAGTATATGAATAAAGTAAGGGTACATTTTACAAGAGTAACAAATGTGGACGAGATGTAGTCATACCATACATAAGATTCTTGTATAGCCCTTATCTATTAGTTACAATACAAACGATTACGTAATAAATGATCATGAATATGTAAATATTGTATACACGCATATAATTTAGCTCGTATTGGATCGTCTAATTTGTATTTTCAAAAATATTAATCAAGTATTACTTTCAAACCATTCATAAATATTCGAAAATAGTTTTTAATAAATACATAAGAACTTGTAAATAATTTATTAATTTCATCAATTGAAAAAAAAACAGACTGTAAACTCCATAAAGCATTATAATTTTTTATCATACTGTTTTTATAATCTGTGTAGTGACATACAATACAGAAAAAAAATACGGAAATCTCCTTTCAATATCTTCCGAACTTAGCCGAGTTGAAATAATAAGTAGGTACCTACAGACTACAAAGTAATCTCACGGAAGATGGTCAATTATTGTTCAAATAAACGCTATTAACTCAAAGGGGTCATCTATTAATTACATCACACGTTTAGGGGGAGGGAGGGGGTCAAGAAAATGTGACATGTTGTGACAAGAGGGAGGGGGGAGTCATAAACTTTGTGACGTCACTTTAACTTCATCAGTAACCGAAAATGTATTTAAATTATTTTATACGCTAATTATCATTTAAATAACAAGTTTTTGAAACGATAATCGTTTTTATTCGTTTAATTTTATTTTTTATCAGTCTTGGGTTATAAAATTACTAATATTTCTTTTGTCAAAAATATTTTGATAAAATATTAAATAAATATTTGCCGATTTCCTTGAAGAAATGTGTCGTCACACCAGGGGAGAGGGGTTTGCCAAATGTGACCAAGTGTGACAAGGAGGGGGGGAGGGGTAAAAAAACCTAGAAATTCGTGTGACGTAATTAATGGATGACCCCAAATGATGCATATGTGGTGAAATTCCCTTAAAGTACCGATTCCATTAACTTAGTAAGATATTGGAACGAGATTAGGAGATTACCGAACACTTCACACAATTAGTGCTAAATAAAAATATCACATAAGTAAAATCCTTTTCATATCATAAATTCACTCAATGGTGCCACAACATGCGTTCTTAATTCAACCAGCAGTAAGGTTCCTTATTTTTGACAAACAAGCCAAATGTCCAAACATTCGGACAAGGAGTTTATTCTAAACATCGTAA
The DNA here is from genome assembly GCF_910591565.1 of Cydia splendana. NCBI lineage: Eukaryota > Metazoa > Arthropoda > Insecta > Lepidoptera > Tortricidae > Cydia > Cydia splendana. Next base: position 25,686,048 of record NC_085987.1, read on the forward strand.
CTTTAATCAATTCCTTCAATTTATAAATATTTTCATTTATATTTACTAAATTTCATAACCGTAAGAAAACATTAATTTCAAAGTTAACAATATTTAAAGCACCTAATTCAAGCGAACTTACCATATCTAGGTAATTTAATATCATCCGGAAACAATGTATGATCGTTTTTTTTTATTTATAATCAGTGGCTGTTTAATAATTGTTCTTGTTCACTTTTGTGTACTTGACGAGATTAAGGAAGCAATCCACCACAATAATAATAAAAACCTGCTACAACCAACATTTGTCTTGGACACACAATTTATATACTCACTTAATAAAAATTATACCTTAAGTAATACAGAGTTACCGACGTTACCGTTTTAGTAGGCACAAGAATTATTTACTAATAGTACGTGCATTCGGGGTTTTAGTAACTTTTACTATCATAGCTAATAATGCAACTATAGTTGGAATAGTTGGAATGTAGGTAGGTTAGCGTGGCATGGAGTGACCATTGTTAGCGATAGATTTTAGGGTTTATTCGAGATTCCCGTCCGAGGAGCACAATCGACTTGTTATATAATGTATGCAATTCTTTACACGTTTTAGCGTCGGCGCCTTCGTTGTTTCCCTACCACCTTGCCTTATGTCGGCTGAAAATATCGTGAATGACATCCATCCATCCATGGATATCATTGGCATAGGTGCTGCATGATATCCGTGGCATGACAAACGAGTAGAAAAGTGTTTTTGGCACTCATCGCATAAATATACGCAATCTAACTATTTCAACTCTCAAACTAGAAGACACGATTTTTTCTTAGACGTTCTCTACAATTTTTTATCTCGTGTCTTGCAAGTTATTATTTCGCGGATTAGCAAAGTAATATTTTTGCAATAATTGCCGATGTAAAAATGATATATTTTTTCTTAGGTGTAACCGGGTAGCTCTTACTAGGTGAAAAACATTATGTGTAACACAGGAAGTATTAAAATTGTAATCCCTCCACTTATACTAACAATTACATCGGATTTTTATTTGACTCTCCTTAACAATTTTGGCCAATCGAGCCCCAATGCAGAAAAAGTCGTTTAGAGTAAAATAAATATGATAGTATAATATTAATATTCTTTATCCGTCTACGGAAAGGGTATGTTTTTAGCTGTATATTGCTGTCGTTTGTTTCACCGAAACGTCAAAACTACTGTACGGTTACCATCAGTTTGTCACTGACATAAACGCCGTCGAGAACGTAATTTACTTTCTATACATCCCGTTTGCACTAATATGCGAGTGCGAGCGAGATGTATAGAAAGTAAATTACGTTCTCGACGGCGGCGTTTATGTCAGTGACAAACTGATGGTAACCGTACTGAGTCAATTTTGGTAAAAGGGTTGTCAATTGTCTTTTTTATGCTCCCGTTGTTGGATTAGTCTTTCAAACATTTACGTGTTACGTATTTACGTACCTGGTATTCCACCTGTCCAATTTCTTGGCCAATGTGTATTTTGTCTCACATTTTGCTTAATGAGAGAGTGAGACGCAATGACATTGGACTATGGACAGATGGAATACCACCCTTACATACTTAAATCAATCGGACTAAAAATAGTGAAATTAATTTCTCGATTAATTAAAAAATTAAACTATCGTCTTCAATTAAAATTTCGCAGTCGAGCCTCGAAGCTCACATTTGCAATCGCGCTTGAAAATTCTTATAAAAAATAACGAATAATTTATTTTATCCTAAAATAGATTATTCTTGTATACCTATATACAAAAAAAAAAGTGTTAGCCATTTTAGCAATAGTATTAAAAAAAGGCGTTAGATTATTATCTGAAACGAATTTTTGGTACAAATAGAACCCAAATAAATGTTGACTAAACGAAAACTTATGCATCAGGGCTCGTATATCTTTAGTTGTACAATGTATTATTATGTGACGATTTACACCCATCTGCAAAAGTGCATACCCACTTGTATGCAGTTTTGCAGCTCGCTGTACATATGTGACGAGGGTTCCGGGCTCGGTGGTTACTATTGATACGTTTATTTCTTTACGCTTGATCCGCCCTTGTTGCGACGATTGTCAGCAGATGATTGTAACGGGATCTAGAACAAACAATTATATTTTTTACATTTTAAACATGAAGCATCTCATCATCATCTCAACTACTAAAATATTATTTACTGATGTAGACTCTGACCACGCTAAGTTTGCACTAACATTCATATGTACATAACTAGTGACTTTTTTCTCTTTGTACTGATTTTGTCTTCACACGCGAATTCAGGGTTGGTCCCATAGTAAAAGTTGCTCAGTATAATCCCAAAATCTCCCTGGCAACGGGAATGCAGTTATTTTTTTAGCCACCGTGTACATAGAAATGGGTTATTTGTGCTTAGTTGCTTATCTTAAGGCTGATTTGCAGCTTGTGTTGGACAATTTAAGGTTGTTAACAGGTTTAGGTAACCGCCCACAATAAGAAATAAGAGTGATTCTATAACAGTTGTATGATGTACCTACAGTTGTGTTCAGAGTAAATATGAACGGGAACATTTCCACGAATGTAACTTACAGTAGCTCTTTGGTCCTCCATCCGTCCAGCTTGTGCGCGCATGAGGAGAGCGAAAAAGTCGTCATCGGGCACGGTCTTCGGGCGCTCCTCTGGCTTGGGCGGCGGCAGCTCTGAGCGCTGGTCCTCCAAGCGGGAGCCCTGGACCAAATATCATTACAGATTCCTATCATTTCATACTTGGCTTACAACTAGGGAGCTGCAATTTGCCATAGACAAGTGTACCCCAATAGTAGTCTTATGTAACTGCTACACAATGAAAGGCATTAAAATACTCGTGTGATCCGTTTCTGAAACTCATTTCATTCGTTTCAGAAACGGATCACATGAGTGTTTTGATGCCTAATTGGCCTGATGACAGTAACAAAGAATCATGGAAATAATGGTTTCAAAGAAACGTATATGTTAATATGATTCTAAAATATGGCCCAATCTCAGTATAAACTGAAGGATTATTAATATATTCAATAAAATAAAAGTGCGAAATTCTCCACTCGGCCATTTTGACTGAAACACCAATCAGAGGCGACGTAAGAGTTGACGTCATCAATGCATGACATATTTCTTAGAGCAACATAGACAACCTCATTGACTGTAATCCATTACGTACTCGCCAAAGAGTTTGGAGGTTCAAAAAAAATATTATTTCGCCACTAAACATTTATTACGTCCAAAAAATATTATTACACGATATAAAGTAAATATTTATTTGTTATTATATAAATAAAATGCTAAATAATACAATAAGTAAAACCGGGCTCGGTGATTTTCACTCAAAATTTACATGTATCTAAATAATTCATCTTAAATTGCAACCGTGTGTAACGTAGATACGTTACGTAACCTAGGTTACATTTATAAAATTAAATTAGATTGACAAATAACTTGTAACACTTTAATATTATTTTTACAAAACTGTTCCTTCTTATTACGACTCACTGTACTTCGTGCAACACTCTTTTGTTCGAAGTAAACCGGCTAGCGGCGTCCCCGTCCCGCGGACCCTCTCTCCGCGCGGGCCCGCGCGCGAGTCGATCATAGTTAGGACAGATCTAGCTTTCGTCGCCGGCGCACGCTCGCTTGCCTTCGCGCAGCGACGTCTGTCGTGCCCGGCGAGAATTAATTTGTTCGATGGTATTTATTCATTCCGTTCCTGCACTCATTTAGTGCAAATGGAATCATTTTTTAGTGTTTTAAATCCCCTTTGGGGAGCCTAGTTACGGCTAGAACCGTAGCCGTGAAGACAGCCCGGCAGTTCCTGAGCGGCCCCAGCTGACGTCCCTCAGCTCGTCCGTCTCCTAACCCGCAGTGGCTCCGGCAGCTACAGGGGAGTACTTGCGTGGTGGAACTGTCCTCGGAGCAAAATCAGTACCGGCCTAGAACGTACCCTACCCTACGACGTAATCGTGTGCTTGCGGCGGAAGTTAAGGGAGAATAAATTTAGTTCGTTATTTTAAAAACTACAGTTTTATTTATTCTCACCGCCTACCCGTAGCACTGACCACGCGCCGGGGTATTGTAACGTAGATACGTTACGTAACCTAGGTTACATTTATAAAATTAAATTAGATTGACAAATAACTTGTAACACTTTAATATTATTTTTACAAAACTGTTCCTTCTTATTACGACTCACTGTACTTCGTGCAACACTCTTTTGTTCGAAGTAAACCGGCTAGCGGCGTCCCCGTCCCGCGGACCCTCTCTCCGCGCGGGCCCGCGCGCGAGTCGATCATAGTTAGGACAGATCTAGCTTTCGTCGCCGGCGCACGCTCGCTTGCCTTCGCGCAGCGACGTCTGTCGTGCCCGGCGAGAATTAATTTGTTCGATGGTATTTATTCATTCCGTTCCTGCACTCATTTAGTGCAAATGGAATCATTTTTTAGTGTTTTAAATCCCCTTTGGGGAGCCTAGTTACGGCTAGAACCGTAGCCGTGAAGACAGCCCGGCAGTTCCTGAGCGGCCCCAGCTGACGTCCCTCAGCTCGTCCGTCTCCTAACCCGCAGTGGCTCCGGCAGCTACAGGGGAGTACTTGCGTGGTGGAACTGTCCTCGGAGCAAAATCAGTACCGGCCTAGAACGTACCCTACCCTACGACGTAATCGTGTGCTTGCGGCGGAAGTTAAGGGAGAATAAATTTAGTTCGTTATTTTAAAAACTACAGTTTTATTTATTCTCACCGCCTACCCGTAGCACTGGCGCCCAACGTGGGGCACGAACCCACGACCCTGAGATTAAGAGTCTCATGCTCTACCGACTGAGCTAGCCGGGCCCGCGCGGAGAGAGGGTCCGCGGGACGGGGACGCCGCTAGCCGGTTTACTTCGAACAAAAGAGTGTTGCACGAAGTACAGTGAGTCGTAATAAGAAGGAACAGTTTTGTAAAAATAATATTAAAGTGTTACAAGTTATTTGTCAATCTAATTTAATTTTATAAATGTAACCTAGGTTACGTAACGTATCTACGTTACACGTGTGAGAGTCTTTGTATAAAATGACTTATTGTGAACAATTTTTGTAATGTATTTTATCATCCCTAATCGTAATATATGGTGCTGAATTAACAATATCATTCGGATTCAAGGGAAATTCGTAACTGTAAGTATGTAAACAATATCTACCACCATAATTTATGACGTCACAAATGGCGTGCGAGGCGTTTTCGCGCGAGGTTTAAACTAGCTATAATAAAATGCAATTATTTATGTTAAATCTTATGAGTATAGCTGAAATATTGTATTTTTCGGAACCAATACAAGTGTACCGACAATATTAAAAGGGATTTCAAAATTTGTCATCAGGCCAATTATATGTGTGACTGCAAACATTGTGATGTCCTTACAATTACACGCGGACCGCTTTTCTCGCGTAGTTCTTTATGGGTGTGACAAGAATGCTTGGAATGTAAACGTATACTCAAAATACGTTTTCACTTCTCATGCTCAAAAAGTGCACCTTTATGTCGTGCGTAGACGACATAAAATCGCATTTTATGCTCTAGAGCATAAAAGTAAAATTTTCTTCTAAGACTAAGGTAATCGGTCTCAACAGCCAAACAGTTAAAACATATTGCACAAATTTACTGAGCAATAAAATTGTGTAGATGACGAAACTTGTTATATTATTTTATTTTTTCTACAATTTATTAGAAATCCGTATTTTCTGTCATTAAATTTAGTAAATCACATAAAATAGGAGTCGATTATCGTTCAAAAATGCTCCGAAATGTTTGACTTGGCAGAAAACCAAGCGTCTGAAACTCTGATCACATGTTGAAAATTAAAAAAAAAAATTAAATAGTTGGCGGGAATTGGTTATGTATTATGTTCTTTCGCTTTACGACAATTTCGTGGTGTAAATTGCCGTGAAAATGTCTTTTTCTCAAAAATGGACGGCAAAGTCGACTTTGCCGTTTAAAAAATAGGTTGCGAAGCGCGTAGTTTATGGTCAGTCAAAAATTAAAAAGTTAAAAACATTGCAGTCTCGATTTTGGGACTGCAATGTTGCATACAAATTCCATTATTTGTCGAGTTCCAAACTTTTTAAAAGTTGAAATGGCCATATCAAATGAAGGCACAGGCCCATTAAACAGTCAAACAGATGATTAGTACCGCGACTATTTAGCTGTCTCAAATAGGTTGGCGTATTTTCGGCAGAAAAATACACTTCTATTTTTTATTAAAAAAATAAAAAGGCGGCAAAGCTAATTTTTTCAATTGTTTCTACTTTTTTCTGTGAAAATATATACGTAAGAAAGTTGCTTTTGTAAAATATTTCTATGATATTTATATTTCTTGCACCATTTTTGAGAAAAGCACTATATATGACTCGGCTGGAAGGCTACTTGCTGGCTTCGGATTCAATTAAACGGACTCCCAAGGTCGTCCGTTTAAAACGAATCCTCAGCCTGCAAGTAGCTACTTCCGAGCCTCGACAATAATGTACTATTATTTTCCTCGCAATCGAAGTGAAAAGCATAGTGTACAACAAGGGCATACTTGTCCATTTTTACCCTCGTCTACTATTTTGGTCTTCGCTTCACTCAGACCCAAAAATTGCCTCGGGTAAAAATGGGTCACTTTATGCCCTTGTTGTACAATCTACTATTTTCTACTCGTCGACTGTAATTCTTGAATTAAGATTTCTTATACCAAACTGCAATTGGGTATTTTTAATTTATGGGCTCCCAACTCAACTATAATATTAATTTCGATACAGTTTAGTCAACTATAATGAAATTGACAACTCGCCGCGATCAAGAGGACGAAACAAAACCATAGCTCAAATTAATTATTTAGTTTAGGTTATATAGTAGAAACAATTGCTTCATAAGTCAGAAATGCGCATGTGACACCCTTAATATAGCAACATCCAGACTACGAAAACCACTTAGTGTTGCTTGTTAGTCTCCATAGGCTACGGTGGCCAAAATCGAGAAAAAAACTGTCTAAAAATTTAATTTAGCGCGGAGCAAGTACCAGGGCCTCATGAGTTACGAGAAGGTGTCGTTGACCAGCCCGCCGGGCCGCGGATTGTATATAATACTATTCGTTACGTTTACGACGGGTATTACACGTTCGCTGCGGCAATTAGTGTAACTCGTAATTATTGTAATTAACCATACTTTGTATCAGGTCTTTCGGCCCAGTACCGCAAGACCTGATACAAAGTGTTAAAGCTTACCTGGACGCGAGCCAGCATGTCCAGGAAATCGTCTTCAGGCTTAGTGCTGGTGGTCTGCTGCGGCCGCAGGCCTGGTAGAGAAGCGCCCTTGTTCTCTATGCTCAGTTTCTTCGGCGCTGGACGCAGCTCGGCGCGCTGAGAGTCCATTCGCTCCGACTGCTTATCCGTTATCATATCCAGCATTGCGTCTGTAGGCCTGGAACAACAGACAGATCATGTAAAACAGTTGTATGAAATCTATTCTATTTGCGCCAGGTCGTTCAAAACGAGGAACTGAGCTAGCTTTTCCACTGCCTTTATTATCAATTTATCACACAGAAACTTCGAGTAACACCGGCTTCCGACACATCGGAAGGGAGGGGCCCAAGCGATATCTCACCGTACAAATCTTTCTGCCATTTTTCGCGGGGGGAAAGGTGCACACAGTCGCACTTCTCACACACTTACATACAAAATCCAATCTGTAACGACGACACAAATACATAGAAAATGACACACGTCAAAGACAAATCTTGCAAACCTCGATCTCTTTTTGTGTACGGACGAGTGACAAGTGTCACAACACGCACACTAACACATTTTCGTTGAAGTATGTTATTGTATTCTGAGAGATGAGAAGTCGGATTTGTCGCTCGACCGATCCGCAATTTGTACTGAGCGAGCAAAATCGATAAATCCAACAATTACATGAGACTAAAATATAATAATTGTGTTTGAATGTAATTAAACGTATGATATGTAAAAAAAAATATTACATGTGAAATGTAACACTTTCTTTTTGTAAATTTGATGTCCCCGACCTCTTTTTATAACAAAAAACCGAGCAAACAGGCATTTTTGTGCAGCAGTGTTCACGCGCGCATCTGGACTCGGTCTAGTGAAAAATCCAAGTGCAACTAGTTTTATTACCCGCGCTAGATTAGATTGACGCGCTAATCTTGTACCTCGGCAGAGGGGAAATAGTGCGAATGCCGCCTCCCTTCCGTGTTGCTCGAAGCACAGAAACACAAAACGATGGTTCACGAGAAAAGTGAATGTCGCGCCATTTTTAATGTGGAGTTAACTGACGTAACGTCAGCCGCCGACCAAAGAGCATATAACTTCGATTCCATTGTTAAGTTCGTCCGATTTTTCTGCACAGAGCGCGGCACAGCGCTTTTATCGTCAGCTAAATCCGGCACAATAGCACTGTCTGAACAACATGGATCTAAGGTCAAAAAGATTACTCATAACAAAATAGGTAATTCACACGGATCAATCTATCAATCTCGTTCGATATCTCGAAAAAAATAATCGCCATCTCGACCGAGATTGCTAAAATCGAGATTTCCTGTCAACGAGATTGAATCTCGAAAATTCGTGCGAGATCTCGCGAGATCTCGAAATTGCGAGATCGAGATTGCATTCCCTAGTCCCACTGTTGTTGAGGTTGTTAGAGATCGATTTTAACATATCGAATTTATTTGTAGAAGTTTCATATGCAGCCTAGAAACCAGTAATCATATTTCTATTGACAGTGTAATTAATAGGTATGGATTGAATCCCTAATGGGTCCTAGTTAGACATGCTCTTCGTCCGGTGTTTTGTTTGGTAGTGTTTTTAGGGTTCAGTAACCTAATTATTATTATTCCAATTTTTAAAAAGTGACTGAAATGTAATGAAATGAAATGTATAAACGGGACCCTATTACTAAGACTCCGCTGTCCGTCTGTCTGTCACCAGGCTGTAACTCAAGAACCGTGATAGCTAGACAGTTGAAATTTTCACATATGATGTATTTCTGTTGCCGCTATAACAACAAATACTAAAAACAGAATATAATAAATATTAAAGTGGGGCTCCCATACAACAAACGTGATTTTTTAGCCGTTTTTTGCGTGCGACATTTTATATTATAACCTCAAAAGTAGTGTTAACTTTTTCCTCTCTAATTAAATCAGAGACTATTACATTTACATATTATTGCACCACAATATTAGATATCATAGGAATCAGCATTTCGGAAATATAGCTAATTACCACTACTTTCAAGGTTAGAAAAAATCTAATCTTAAAAAAAGGGTATAGAGCGAACTAACATGTATGGTATACTCGTATGTAGAAAATGAATCATAGATAATAAGACTGCACCGTCCGCCAAAAGGCTACTGTGGTGTTTATATTTTGCTTTATCATTTATCAACTAAATGGCAAATGGTGGCCACATTTTTCCGTTTAGGTGATAAAGTCAGCGGTAAGTAATATAAAACTATGTGACAAAGACAGAGACCAAAAGTTGGGGAATCAGTAGGACAACAATATTAAAATACTGATTGAAACAAAAATTAATTGGTTTGCTAAAAAATACAATTCCCCTTATGACGGCGCCACTCTTCGAGCAACACCGGCTTCCGACACATCGGAAGGGAGGAGCCCAAGCGATATCTCACCGTACAAATCTTTCTGCCATTTTTCGCGGGGGGAAAGGTGCACACAGTCGCACTTCTCACACACTTACATACAAAATCCAATCTGTAATGACGACACAAATACATAGAAAATGACACACGTCAAAGACAAATATTGCAAACCTCGATCTCTTTTTGTGTACGGACGAGTGACAAGTGTCACAACACGCACACTAACACATTTTCGTTGAAGTATGTTATTGTATTCTGAGAGATGAGAAGTCGGATTTGTCGCTCGACCGATCCGCAATTTGTACTGAGCGAGCAAAATCGATAAATCCAACAATTACATGAGACTAAAATATAATAATTGTGTTTGAATGTAATTAAACGTATGATATGTTAAAAAAAATATTACATGTGAAATGTAACACTTTCTTTTTGTAAATTTGATGTCCCCGACCTCTTTTTATAACAATAAACCGAGCAAACAGGCATTTTTGTGCAGCAGTGTTCACGCGCGCGTCTGGACTCGGTCTAGTGAAAAATCCAAGTGCAACTAGTTATATTACCCGCGCTAGATTAGATTGACGCGCTAATCTTGTACCTCGGCAGAGGGGAAATAGTGCGAATGCCGCCTCCCTTCCGTGTTGCTCGAAGGCGCCACTGGACGGTCGACGAAGGCTACGAAGATACCTAACAAAAATTACAACTACAAAGCAGAATAGTTTAGGGTACTATTTATCTGAAAAATGTAACCTAGCGATGTTGGTTGCGGTGCAAAAAAAAAAAAGAACAAAACCCAGTAACAATTTCTTATTTACAAATTGTTTTCTTCAGAATAAGACTGTTATGATGATTTTCTGTTCTTCAAATGTGTTTTCACCACACCAGCTCGGAAAGGCTTACTTTGCACTTCAAAAACTGATAGCAAAGTTGCATTTTATTCACATGTGAGGCAAAGTAATCAAATGCAAATTTTGAGTTGTTTTCTTATGTTTGCTGGTAGAATTGACTTTTAAATGATGATTTTGGATGATAAATATTTAATAACTTTTATTTGGTTTGATTTTGTTTGATATTTTACATTTAATATTTGCTTCGGGTTGGTGTGGTGAAAAATTTTGTGTTTCACTCGGGGGCAAATTTTGTTTAACCCTCGTGCTTTGTAACCCTCGCAACGCTCAAGATTCCATTTATCGAACCACTCGCTATGCTCGTGGTTCAATTTTGGAATCTTTCGCTTGCTCGGATATCAATATTAGCACGAGCGGTTAAACAACAACATTGCCCCCTTGTAAAACAAATAACTATTTGTAAACCAACTTAACTTTGAAATTAATAATATATAAACCAAATAGCGCAATCTCAAAAAAAAATTAATTGCTAACTTATACTTTAGTTTCTATAACTGAGAATTCCATTTTCAATATCTTTTGTTTTTGAGATAGCGCTATTCGGCTTAAGGAGAGCAGCATAAGTATACGAAAACATTTAACTACGTTGTAAAATACGTACGTACTTTAATAATTCCTCAGATTCATGGCTGTCCATGTTTTGCGTTTCTATGGCGTGAAACAATGGTACAAGTACAACGAGCATACGATTTGCCGCTCAAGTGACATTGAAACTGCGCGCGAGAACCATTGTACATGATTGCGCACTGGCCGGTTTCAGGCACTGTGTTGACTTTGCCCGTCTAGCGCTCTACTTTATACCTTTATGTTATTATGTAAACACATTCTACTTATCTAAAATTATAGTATAATATTACTGATAAGTGAGGTTCACTTATTTATTCATATGGCATATTTCGTGCGGATATTACACATTTTCTTTTCCCAGACCAAGCGTAAAAAGTACTATGATATATCTTAACAATTGCTGTTGTTGGAAAACGTTGTTTAGAAACGATAACGTCAATAACAATACCCGCCACGATAAATCTTAAGTGCCAATCAGATAACAACCATGAAAACTTAAGATCATGATAAACTGAGCCTTTGTATAATAGATAAACTATTTTTATATTGTTATTTTTGTATGCCCTGACAAGTTGTTATTGTCTTATTTAAGCTGCTTGAAACGATACTATTTCAGGACCAAATGGGAATTAACAGGCTTTAACACACGCAATGTGCCAACTACGGCCAGCTACGGCAAAACGGGTTGGCTTTCAATTAGCGGATAGTTTGATCGCGAAAGCTACCGAACACAACCGTTTATGTTTTTGCGTTGATAACATCATAGCGGGTCGGCCATCTTCCCTTATGACTTGATTGTAACGATCACGCGCGAAACGCATAACACTTTATATCCTATGTTCTGATTACAGCAAATAATACATTGTTGTTTTTTATAATGTATTATAGCAAGAAACACAAACTCACAAACATGATTCCTTTTCTGTCAGCAATGGCCATTTTTAACCAAAACCATATTTTTATTTCTTTGTATCTATGTTACCTCAGAACTCCGTCATTTGTGGATTGGAAAATTGTTTTATTTTGTTTAAATGTGTATAGTTCTAATAAGTCCCGTTTTTGTCGAACCCCAATTCTGAAGATAGGATCCATGAGGAATCAAGGGAACTCTTCAAATCTTATATAGGGATACATATAGTGATTATAGTATTTTCATCAATAAACCGAGCATTTTCATCTGTTGTTTCAGAGGAACTGCTGATGATGACCAGAAAGAGACTCTTTAACAACGCATATTTCAGTTCTGGCCATTAGTCCTCTTCGTTGTTTGTTTTTAATTCTTCTTTGCATGATTTTTTATTTTTGCCCGAAATGAATATATGTGTCACGAAATTGTTTACTGATTCTGGGAAAAATAATAAAAAAATTATAACATCCATTTTTACTGCGAAATCAGTGTTAGAAATTGAATAGGCTAATGCCTAATTTATATTTATGTAAATATATAATTTTCATTAAGAGATACATAAAAAAATCTTACCAGCAGAAAGGTACACTATTTGTGATATATGTACCTATGATAAAGTTTTTAAATATAAAACAATTACAAACCCCAAAAAAAGGCCCTAAATCACATACATACTAAAAATCATCAACTTCTGGGGTTTTCCAAGTTTTCCGACATATCGTCTTAAAACAAATGTAATTTTTATAAATTAAAATACTGCGTAAATTTAGTGAATAGAATCAGGCGTTACTTTGCGGAAATCCATATTAATTAAAACGAAAATATTACTTTGCTAATCCGCGAAAAGATAAAGTGCTAGTCAATCAGTGCTAACCCGTTATTCTCACTTGCGTATTTTTACATGCAATTAATATTCCCACCCTAAGAACTACTACTAGGTATAAAGAGCATGTTGCGTCATATAGACATAACCATCCAGAGAAGTCCAATTTTGCAAAGCACTTGTTAGATACAGGTCACACTTTAGCTGATAATCATTCGTTTGATATTTTACATGTTTGCGAAAAGGGTTTGCGTTTGGGTGTTCTGGAACAACTGGAAATAATTAGGTACAACAATAGGGGCATGATTCTTAACGAACAATTGAATGTTGCGTCATCGCCGTTATTAAGAATTTTTCCATCTCACTCACACTTGCACAGTAGAGGGAGTGGTCAAGGTATAAATATGGCCGACCATTCTAGACAGGTCATTCCGTTGCCGGGCGTCAGACCGTCAACAACTCCTGAGGATGCCTCGTAGAGAGGCGAAACACGTGTCGAGGATTATTCTTTTGGTGGTGGTTTGTTATATTTATTTGCGTATTTATTTTTGCGGTGGGAGGGTGGGAATATTAATTGCATGTAAAAATACGCAAATAAGAATAACGGGTTAGCACTGATTGACTAGCACTTTATCTTTTCGCGGATTAGCAAAGTAATATTTTCGTTTTAATGCGTAAATTTATATAAAAGATCAGAAAATGGATTAGTGTTGAAAGTATCAATCACCTCCGAAAGCACCTATTTCATAGGACAATGTTATGATGAAAATTTCCATCACCATGCAAAGAAGGGTTAAGCATGTTAGTTATAAACGAATATTTGTGTTAAGGTCCAGTTCTGATGATGGGTTCCATGAGGTCCAATTCCTCAAATGTTGATGGCTTCAGATCCAGACCTTGAAACTTGAACCGTACCTACTTGAAGCGAAAAAATGCTTAGTGAATTGACAGTTTGGCCAGACAGGAACGAGTCTTGCAAAAAGATGCATCACTTATAAGAAAAACTTAAAACTAAATAAATACGCAAAAATAAAATTAATCTAAATAAAAGTAAAACAGATTTCAAAAAGGATAAAATAAAGTATTATCCCGTTTTATATGCGCTAGCAACTAATACGTTTGAAGGTTACAAAAAACTATACTTAGATTTGTATGTTTGGTTTTTTTGTAGGCAGTCAACTGCCAAAAGTCAGAACATACCCGTTATTTGGATTGCCGCTACTAGCAGACCGCTGCAACTTGTTGCTGGAGCTCTTGGTCTTAGGCCTGTTTTCCTTGTTGCCGTTGAGCGTCGCCCTCTGCTCGTCCATCCGTTCCGATTGACATCTGGTCAACAACTCAAAGAATGATTCCACGGGATTGTCTTCAGACTCTGTTCGAACCACTTCCGGCTTCTTATCCTTCTCCTCTTCCTCGTTCTTTTTGCCATCAGGAGTTATCTAAAAAGAGGCGAAATTAAATGTCATTATTATAAACCAATTAGTTACCAAGAGTTTGAACACCTTTTATCAAGTTTGGACACATCTCAGACGCGGTTGATCTCCTCGATCACAATTTTCATTAGGACAAGAAAAGTTATAATCATCTCTTATCCAAGCCTAGCATTCTAAGTTACACAAGGTAAGTAAATAAAACTTCCTGCCATAGTTATATAGATGCGTTACACTTACAGGTATGAGGGAGAGTTGCTCCATACTCTGTCGGCGGACGCGCAGAGCGTTGAAGGGCGTGCGAGGAGCGCAGCTGTCGTCCGGGATGACGGGAGGCGCGGGCTCTGCCTCGGTCGGCAGCCCCAATACTTTGCGGAGGTCGCTTATGTTCATTTGAGCTGTCGCCATTCCCAGGACATCCCCTAGCTACAAGATCATTACATGTGTTAGGTTGTTATTAAGACAAGGATACTGCTAGACGTAACCGCAAAAATTGGGAATTGATTGTGCAAGAATACGGTAAACAATTGAATGAGTTTTTCAATGGTTGTTTTGTTACGTCTATTATAGTGGGGCAGGATAACATGCAGTAAGAAATATAACCAGACGTTAACAAATTTAACACATTCAATACCACTAAGTGCTACGGGTTACGCTCGTAGCGCGTAGCCACGGTTTCGTCGTATGTAGCGCGTAGTCGCTACGAACAGTGTACCCGACAGTTGGGTTCTTGGTGTTGAATGTGTTAATTGGTGAAGTGGTTCATTTGAGGGAGTTCAGCATTAAGTGAGCCGCGTTTTTAAACTCATATTTTTTTGTAAATCAACTGACGACCGCCATAGTGGTGATGATGCTTGAAGGGCTAACAGACGTATACAGTTAGATTTTTAATTTGACATAATATATACCTCTTTAGAGATGTTATAATGCTCGTTGGCATAATAGAGAGCTTTCTCATGATTCCCTAGGGCGGCGTGAGCGTTGCCGAGCGACCAGCAGGCGCGGCCCTCGCCCACGCGGTCCTGCAGCCTCCTGGCCGAGGCGAGGTGGCGCGCGTGGTACTCCTCGGCGATGCGGTACTCTCGCAGCAGCGTGTACGTGTTGCCTAGCGAGTAGCACGCTTGCGCCTCCACCGCTGCATCGCCTAGCTCCTCGGCCAAAGCCAAAGTTCGTCTGTGAAATCGTACTTCTATTACTTGAGAAATGAATAAATTGTGACGACTGGCTAATACAATTTTTTTAATTCATTACCTAAATTTAAACTCTCTATTTTTACACTCTAAAGTTTAAATTCGCATTCACGCGTGTTATTCACAATACCTTATTTTCCAAGTTAGTAGGTATCACAAAAAGCTACTTACCGTATGTTTACACTCTAAATACTAACTGCATCTAGAAATCGATCGCATGTATACATGTTATATCATCGCAAAGGCATGGTCGAATGAATGTAGGTACCTATAGAGTCATAAACCATGACCAAGTTAATAAAAAATGTATTTTTAGTATTACAAATTAAAGGTAATATTGGTGTTTAATTTAACTAATCTTATACACTGAACCTTTCAGAACACTTCCATTTAATTTGAATGTATATCAATATAATAGTTATCATGATGTAGTTAATGCAAAGCTGAACTCGCCGCAAGCATAATAAGTATGTAATTGTTGGCAGAAAAATAACCATCTTCCGGATCCTTTGGCAGATCAGTTCTATATGGTTGTAAGGTATGTAATAAGAGGTAGTGTACTAATAATTTCGCATCGCCATCTGACATTTTGTTCTAATGCTTATATTCAATTAGCCCAATCAAAAATCTGTAAATGGATACATTTTATCTTGCATGACTAAAAACAGGATAGGTTAATGTAAATTCTTTGCTACAAAAGTGACCGTTTGTTTGAGAAAGCAATGAAACGAAAGAAAATTATGCTATTTTATTTGGATTATGAAAGGTTCTAATTAGATTGAAACAGAGTACATCGTAATGCACATTGGGCATTGCTTGGGCCTCCGAAGTTAAACATAGGTTGATCCAATTAAGTATTTAACCTGTTCATAAAAATACATCAAAGGCCTCTTGCGTCTAAAGAAAAAATAATGTCACGTCAGTTTTATGTAACCTACTGTCAAAATCATACCCTAAATTCGAAAATATTAACGAGATTACTCGCAGAAAAAAGTGTGTACCTAAAGTTTAGATTTATTTAGGCTTCTTAGATTTAATGTAATTTTGTTCGGCATGTTTGATTTATAATAATAAAATTTATTTAGTAGTTCACAGTAAATACAATCACAGTTAATAATAATAATAAATTACGTCGCGTGTGCTTTTGTTGTAGCTGAATTTCTGGGCCCAGGAACCGCAGCGCGGTCGTTGCTAAAGGTAAGGTTTCTTCCTTGTACCTTGGTAGATAAAATCCTAATCATTTTCGGACACTAAGTAATGATTATTTTGTCATAATGGATATGACATTAATTACTCATTATGAAACATTACATATATATCAATTTCAACTTTTAAGGTCATTATCGAAAGTATTTCAAATAATATAATATATAATAATAGGACGCTTATCAGAGATGTCAGTAAATGTGGACTCATGTATGGTACCCAGTTCTCTAATTCTCTAATAACGGCCCCCTTAAGTAAATATGTATAATAGGTATTTGAAACTATAATTTAAAAAATAAGGCCATCCGCAGCAGAACCAAAGTAACCGATGTAGCCCTCCGAATCGCTAAACTTAAGTGGCAGTGGGCGGGGCACATAGCCCGTAGAACCGATGGCCGTTGGGGCGGAACGGTTCTCGAGTGGCGACCACGTACCGGAAGGCGCAGCGTGGATAGACCCCCCACAAGGTGGACTGATGACCTGGTAAAGGTCGCGGGAGTCCGCTGGATGCGGGTGGCGCAAGACCGGTCATTGTGGCACTCTTTGGGGGAGGCCTATGTCCAGCAGTGGACATCCTCTGGCTGATATGATGATGATTTAAAAAATCATGTATATTTCAGTGTGCAAACAAATGTGATGCAATAATGCTTAATGGAGCTTTAACAACTGTTTACATACTTGTAATGTTCAGCAGCATTTTCAAATTCCCCAAGGAATATATGCGAATTTCCAAGGTTGCTGTTAGCCCGTCGCTCCGCGGGTTGGTCGCCAAATTCTTGAGCGATCTGGAGTCGTTCGGTGTGGTAGCGGATCGCTCTCGCGAAATCGCCTAATAGGTAGCAAGTGTTGCCGAGATTGCCGCAAGCGCGGCCCATCGCTTGCCTGTCACCTAGGCTTCGCATCAGCTCGAGATTCTCCCTGAAAATTATCGACCACATTACCAATAAGACTTGTAATTTACGCAAATCATTTTGAACCTTCTACTTCTAATGGTGTTTGAGAAAACTGCCTTTGACATTTGACTTATGTATTAGGTGATTATTTATTTTTTATTAGGTGAAGAAATTATTCAGAACATATTAAACTGTCTAATGATAAAGCAACTTACTCATAATAAGAAACGGCTTGCATCAGACAGTCTCTCACTTCTTGCGGGAAATGTCCTGGGTCGTTCTGTCCGGCTCGTCCCAGTTGCTTGCCTTGTGCGTGGTATACGTTGCCCAGGTTATACAAGGCGCGGCCTTCGCTTAGCCGATCTCCGAGAGAACGGGATATCTCCAGGTGACGTTTGCAGCATTGGATGGCTTCAGAGAATTTCCCCATTACTTTTAGTGTGTTTCCTAGATTGCCTGATGCCTTGGCTTCGCCCAGTTTGTCATTCATCGTCCTGTAAATTGAAAAACCAATATCTCTTAAACTTTAAAATCCGTTTGGGCGGCAAACGCTACGTTACGCAAAAGCTTTGTTATATCAAATCAAAGAGAAATACACCTAATAATGTATCATATACAAATACACTCGAAGAACATTCACATGTTTTCTAACATGTTTAATAACACCATATTCTTGATCATTCATTCATTTAAGCAATGCAGTTATCAGTTATCTGTAATACCATACACACATACATTAACGTTATTAACTAACACCCTGTGCTGATTAAGGTAATCATAGAGAGGCGTCCTGTAGGCTAGCCTTGGCGAATCGAACCGGCTATCCTTTGTTTCTCGTTAACGGTTACCAATTTGATGTTATAGACCAGTGTTTTTCAATCTTTTTCATGACACAACCCCCTTAATATATACAAAATGTTTGGTTTATGTATTGCCGTACAGCTGGTAGAGGCGTCGCGACCCACAGTTTGAAAACACTGTTATAGACTATATACACATTTATATAGACATTAAGACATTTACCTAGCTAAAGTCAAGTCATGTTTATGGTACTGCATTGCTTTGTTGTAGTCTCCTAGGTAGAAGTAAGCGTTGCCGAGCTGGCTGTAGATGGCGCTGAGGGTACGTAGGTCGTCGGTGCCGGCCTGGATGGCGGCCTGGAAGAAGGCCACGCCCGCGCGGCAGTCGCCCGCCTTGCACAGCCGCTCGCCTTCCAGCGCCAGCTCCAGGCACATTGAACCCCCATCGCAGCTCTGAAAACAAGTCAACACTCCAAATCAAAACTCAAAGTTAACAGAAAATAAGTTAACAAAAAAAAACGGCCAAGAGTATGTCGGGCCATGTCTGGGTCTGATGTGGCCCATCAGTTATATTAGGCAGACTAGGAAGAGGTTTTTTTATTGTAGATTCTATGTAGCAAACAAAAGGGAGTATCTTTGCAGCACTTAAGTCCTTTTGGTAAAATGGGAAGACTGCGAAAACTCAAAAGCGACTTATTCAAAATAATAATAATAAATATTCTCTATAGTGAAATGGTATTAAATACTCCCGTTTTGACAGACTTATCCAATGACCAAACCTCGTTATGAATGTTGAAATTAATTCAAAATTAGGGTGGACAAATAATAATTAATACTTTAATTAGTGTATTAAAAACATTTAAGTCTACAATCAGAAAAAAAAAGCAGTACAAAAAGTAAAGTAGTTTATGGTTGGGATGATAGATGTCCTAATTTGCTGGAAGGAAGGAAGTAGCTATTTGATTAAATGCTCATTCAAGTATTATAGTTGAGAGTGTAGGTCCTAAAATACGGCGTTGCGTGAACACAAGATTACCTTTGGCAGGATTGGTCCTTAGGACCCAATAATGGATTTAAGAAGTAGAGCCACCAAGATTTTCGATGTAAATTTTTAGTATAGAGACAGGTAGTTTGAGTCCCAGGGAAGAAAATAGCATACTTTTAATCTCAATCATCCCTTAAGGTTGTGAAAAGGGAGGTGGAAATTTGTATGGGGATTCAATGACCGCTGAACCGATTTAGATAAAATTTGGTATAGAGATAGCTTGACTCCCGGGAAAAAACATACGATAGTTTTTATTAACAAAAAAATCCCTTAAAAGTGAGAAGGATGGTGTAGGATTGTATGGGGAATCAATAACTAATTTATCTATCATATATTAGAAATCTTTATGGAAAAGAAAGGAAAAGTGAAATGTCATCCAGGAAACTGGACTAATCCTAATAAGGCCTAGTTTACCCTCTGGGTTGGAAGGTCAGATGGCAGTCGCTTTCGTAAAAACCAGTGCCTATGCCAATTCTTGGGTTTAGTTACCAAGCAGACCCCAGGCTCCCATGAACCGTGGCAAAATGCCAGGACAACGCGAGGAAGATGATGATTGATGATATTAGAAATCTACGTCTACATATTTGATTTAGTTGAAAATGATACTAAACTAAGACTTACCACCAGACGATATCAGCCTGTCAGTTGTTCAGAGGTGTCAAATTTTGCGTTTAACTGACAGGCTGATATCATCTGGCGAACTGGTAATCTGCGGGCCCCTTAAGTGCATGGAGGTCCAAAATAATATGTAACAACAAATAAAGAAAACCGGTGAATTTATGAATGTAATGAAGACATAACCTAATGCATATACATAGCGAGACATTCTTGCCAATAATGCCAATTTATTCAACAATCCTGTCTAGTCAGTTCATTCAACAAGTACTTAATGCTGTTAAAAATAAAACCAGGTCATATCATCAACTTGTTTACAACTGTTTTATTACCAGATAACCAAAGTTTATAAATACATTTATAACATTTACCCTAATTCTTCCATTACATACATCTGATTGTGATTATAAATATTTGACAGTTTAGAAAAACATTTGAATTTTGATAAATTAAGCAACTTATTAAATTATCCTTCAGTACATATCATCTTTTAGACAAAGGTTGAATTATATTTTTTAAGGTGTAAACAAAATGTAATACCAAGTTGGATTGATATGCTTAACTAGGTAACTGGAAATTGCCATAGATTCCATTCCAGTCCATATAAAAATAGTTTGTATATGTACAAAATAACAACCGTGTCAACATCATAATCCAAACGCCTACCTGCATAATGCACTGAGGGCTGAATCTTGCGGATATAGGCGCTAATAGGTCACTGCTTCCGTATTAGGTCCCCCAAGCTATGACTCACAAAAGACTACAGAAAATCAACGGAATATTATACCACATTTAATACGAAACGATAGCCACTTTCAAGTTACTGCCGTGGAAGATTAAGTTCTTCGAAATGACTAATAGTTACGTTAGCATCACAATAATACATAATGCTTACTTGGGCATCTGTCGATAGGTTTTCGGCGCTAGCACTAACAGACATTCTTCTTTTGATAATACTTCAACAACAGAACAAAACTAAAAAAATTGTTAAATATCTTAATTTACTATCATATTTTAGTATTTAATGTATATTTTACTACTAGGGCGTGTGCAATTTATGAACACTGAGCGAACGTTACAAACTTCTGGCTCTGGCACACATTAAAAAATTAACACTTCACCTACACACTACTATGGCACAACACAACGAACGATAAACACACACAAGCGAATGCCGTGTCATATGCCACAAAAGCTGCGTTCAAAAATAATGTGAAAGGGATTGTCTTCTCGATTAATCAGCGAAGTTACTTAAATTTGTTACGTACGTCCTTCGATTAGTTATATCTATACAGCCAAGTTACTTGTACTTTTTGATGATTGTAATAAGTAACAAATCTGATTTATAAAAATAAACATTTGCTTTGCGTCACTACAGCCATCTTGTGGTAAATTTTAGTACGAATTTGCTTCTGAGGGGCTACCGCGAAAACCGATATTCGCAAATTGCGGGGATCTTTCTCTTTTACTCCAATGAAGGCGTAATAAGAGTGACAGAGAAAAATGCCCGCAATTTGCGAACTTCGATTTTCGCGGTTTCAGCCCAGATCACTCTGGCCACATCAAGATGATTTTTTTTGTTTGGTAACCTTTTAGGTTTTTTGGCGCGAAGTTTTAAGCGCAGTTTATATGTAAAACTAGTAGGTCTTGGAAATTCGTAATTGTGTAATGGATCAACGAATCGTAACCGTTAACGTTAAAGTTTTATGGTTCCGTACTTCCGTATCTCAAAAGGAAGAACTCATTTAGGGTCACTCGTGTTTGTGTGTCTGTCCGTCCGTCGGTCATAGACAGCTATTTTGCTCCATAACTGGACCTATAGTTTCGAAAAATACACATAAAATAGTTCATGAGTAATTCTCAAAAAAACCGGCCAAGTGCGAGTCGGACTCGCGTTCCAAGGGTTCCGTATATTACACAATTTTTAACAATCAGTGCCGGATTAAGATATGTTGATGCCCTAAGGATTTCTAGGTGCCCCCTCTACCTCGGGTCATCAAGATTACATTGATTTTTTGGTAAATTGAGAGAAGTTCATTGCCGCGTTACAGCTGAGAATGGAAATCAGTCACATCATTTTATCACGAAAATTGACAGTGCCGCAGCAGTAATGTTGCAACAGAGAACCTAATGCTGTTGCAGTCGCCACCCGAATGTCACCTTTATCATAGCTTAGAAAGTAATAGAAACGCAAGCGAAGCGAGCGCGGAAATTTTTCGATATAAAAACGCAATATGATAGACAGTTGTAAATTTTTACTTTTAGTATGGAAATCAGTCACATCATTTTATCACGGAAGTTGACAGTACTGCAGCAGTAACGTTGCAACAGAGTAATGTTGCTGCAGTCGCCACCCGAATGTCACCTTTATCATACCTTATAAAGTTATTGAAAACGCGAGCGAAGCGAGCGCGAAAATTTTTCGATATACAAACGCAATTTTACTTTTAGTCCCAACCAGGCGCGAATCCAGGATTTCATACAGAGAAGGGATGGGACAGTTTTCTACCAGCCTAGCTTCGCATAGGGCTCGATATTTCTTAGGCTTCGATATTCGAGGTTGTTTTCATGCATAAAATATGCAAGAAAGCAGAGCTTGGAATTGAATTGGCGAAGTGTGAGAAAGGCAGTAGCCAGCTGCGAAAGAGGAAAGCTTGGATTTGGATCCACGCCCAAGTGTAATTAAGGCAGAAGGCCTCGCATAAGACCTAACGCCGAACCGCAAAAGAGTGGGTTGAAATCGAATCTATGCATGTCTGTCCCTAATTTTAAAATTTGTTCACCTTTTTCAACCGGGCATTTTGGTGCCCCTCCTGAACGTGGTGCCCTAAGCACGTGCTTGTTTTGCTTATTGGTTACAAAGTCTTTATTAATTCAACCATTAAAGTCGACGAGTACAAAAAACTTTAAGCTAGCTCTCAATTAGGATTGTTCATTTTTTTTAGACCCCCATTTTTATTTTATTTTCTGAAAATATAGGTTAATTTAAGATACCAATTTGAATGATTTATTAATTCACGGCTCGGTTGAATATTTATAATTTATTGAAAATATGAGATACGACTTCTCGTAAATTACATGTAGTGGCTGATTTGATAAAGCACAAGCAATAACAAACATTAAAAAAATAGTTGTAATTGTCAATTGATTGTAATGTCACCTGTCTACAATGTCAGTGTCACGCGTTTCTATAAATAATATCGTCTGGAAAACTCGTTTATTTTGAATCCCTAAATCAATAATTTCAAAATACCTACGCTATAAATTTGTGAAAGCTGATTCCAGAAATCTGCCTAAGTTATATAATATAACTTAGTTTTATTGGAGTATGTATCCATATAGCATCCAACTCCAACCATAACTTGGCTGAAATCAGGGGAGCAAAAATACAAATGTAAGTTACTTACATCATATATTTTTTAACTGATTCGATTCGTAAGATGATTGGATTCATACAATCGTTATAAGCGTCCATTGCTAAGGTAGCACCCAGTGGGTTCTACCGGCTTGTCACCATTGTTTGGATATTGTACTATATTAGGAACATGCCAATCTTGCTAATTATATCCTATAATTTCAGGTCATCATGTAATTCCTATTTAGATATGGCTGTGGGATACGTAATGTACGAAGGAGATTGATTTTGTTAAGGCACTTTGGGCCCTGAACAAAGTTGAGCATTTTGTATCGAAACGAACGTCATATTAATCGTCATAATACTTTACGACAGTAAATAATGCCTGGGAACACAGTAAATAACAAACCATACACTTCTCTTCTGGTTCGTCAACAAGAAGCCATCATTGTCAGCTGCTCGTGCAGAACATGATGAACATACATATATGTATAGTTACTTTTTTTTGGGAAACATATATACATATATTTCCTAAATTAATAAAAAAGTAGGTAAACAAAAACATGTTTTATTATTCACAACTATTAACTTAAGTCTTGTCCACCATGATATCAGCAGCTTGAACTGCAACATGTACCTGGAAATTAGAAATTATATCTTTTTAAAGCAGTTTCAGGCTGAATTTTGAGTATGACTATGTATTCTTGTATAGTGTTTCTTTCTAGTAGGCACCATCTCTGTTTAACGGTTTGCCTTTATATACTCTGGCTACATTACCACAGAAAACACATAGGTCCCCGCGACCCTACCTACAAAGTGAGCTTTTAAATAATTGTAGTAAAATAATATTAATTTTATACTTACATCGACGTGATCCTCACAGCAATACTGTGTGTAAGTAGGTAGGTATTCCAAGTTCAATTCACGGCACCATGTTTCACGTCGTAGGTCTTCGCGGATTCGAACAATTATTTTTGTGAATCATTCCCACACGTAGGAACAAGGTCTTTGATATATTAAGCAACGAAAACTACTGTTTAGGTATCAATTATAAATCAAATCATAACAAACCAGCGCAGCGGTTTAACTGAAAAATTTCATTATGACAATGATAACTTTGACAATTACGTGAGTGACGGATTGATTTACTATGGTCCGATAACTTTTATTATGCGATGACTTTACATTCAGCCAACGAGAAAGGTCAAACTAAGGTCATAAGAATATTTGTTGAAATATCTTCAATCCTCAATTATTATATCGCAGCAAATGTCGGAAACTGTTTGAAAACCTCATATCTCGAAATGGTTTTCGAAATAGAACATTTAAAAAAAAATGAACAATCCTAATTTAACATTTTTTTTAAACATTATTTTTAATTTGGCCTTACAATTACTCGTAAGTAGGTAAGACCGTTAAATATTTAAAATGATTATCTTATCAGAAAATTATCACCAATTACTCTAAGAAAACTACTACTCTAAGTAATCCGGCACTGTTAACAATGTATTTTTTATGTGAAACGTGAGTGAAATCTCTTTAAAAAATCCGTAGGGGTCGGATTAAAAATTGTAATTAAGTCCGACTCACGCTTGACTGTACATTTCTAATAGGTTTTCCTGTCATCTATAGGTATAGACCTATTTTATATATTTTTTTCAAAATTTTAGACCTAGTAGTTTCGGAGATAAGGGGGGTGGGGGGGGATGGTCATTTTTTGCCTATTTTCTTGAATAACTTCTAAACTATTGATTCGAAAATTATAAAAAAAAAATATTTGAAATCCTTACAATAAGCTCTTTCATTTGATATGTAACATGATATAGTTTGAAAATTTTTTTTTACTTTTTATCATTTACCCCCCAAAAGTGGCCCCCATGTTTAAAATTCATTTGTTTACGCTACATGTCCGTATTCGGGTCACAAACTTACATATGTGTACCAAATTTCAACTTGATTGGTCCAGTAGTTCCGGAGAAAATCGGCTGTGACAGACGGACAGACAGACAGACAGACAGACAGACAGACGCACGAGTGATCCTATAAGGGTTCCGTTTTTTCCTTTTGAGGTACGGAACCCTAATTTTGAATGATTCACGGTTATTT